>NC_135307.1:108866357-109066357 GCF_048772815.1 Callospermophilus lateralis | reverse complement strand
CACATACCAGGGAAGTGCTCTGCCACTGAGCTACAGCTCCAGCCCCCCCAGCCCCCCCATTTTTTTTAAGAGAGAGAGAGAATTTTTTAATATTTATTTTTCAGTTTTTGGTGGACACAACATCTTTATTTTATTTTATGTGGTGTTGAGGATCAAACCCAGTGCCCCATGCCAGGCGAGCACGTTACCACTTGAGCCACATCCCCAGCCCCTGCAGCCCTTTTTTGTACTTTTATCAGAAACAGGGTCTTGTTGAGTTGCTTAGGTTCTGCTAAGTTGATGAGGCTGGCTTTGAACTCAGTATTCTTCTGCCTCAGCCTCCCAAGCTGTTGGGATCATAGGCATGCGCCACTGTTCTCAACTAGTATAGATTTTTATGTATAATTTTATAATTACCTATTGCTCATATACAGTAATGCAGTTGAGTTTGTTTAAAATCGCTCTTGCATTCAGCAATCTTAACCCCTCAGTTTCAATAAATGGTAATTTTTTTATTTTTTGTTTTTTTCCTCTGTGCTGCTGAGGATCAAGTCATGCTAAGCAAGCACTCCTCCACTAAGCTACATCCTTAACCCTGGTAGATTTTCTTGGATGGTCTGTGCAAAGAAAGCCTTTCATCAAAGTGACAACAAGTCTTATTGTTTTTTTAATTTTTATTTTATTTTTTTGTACCAAGTATTGAATCCAGGGGTGCTTTACTACTGCTTTATTCTGTTTTTAGTTTTGAGACAGGGTCTCACTAAGTTGCTTAGGGCCTCACTGAGTTACCATGGCTGGCCTGAATTTGAAATCTTCCTGCCTCAGCCTCCTGAGTCACTGGGATTACAGGTGTGTACCACCATATCTGCCTCTCATTTTTTTTTAAGAGTTGATGTTTTTAAAAATGTATTTTTTGTGGTTGTAGATGTATAGCATACTTTTATTTTATTTGTTTATTTTTATGTGGTGCTGAGGATCAAACCCAATGCCTCACACATGCAAGGCAAGCACTTTACCACTCAGTCACAACTCCAGACCTCTTATTCTTTTTATTATTCATTTTTTTGTTTTCTTTAACTGGTTGAAAACTCTGGCAGACAGAGACATTGAAATGAGTGATGATAGTGGGCTTTTTTTTTTCTTTTTTGATGACTTTTATGATCACAATTAAGCGCCAAGTTTGGGGTAGATGGGTTAAGCTTCAGGGACAAGTAGTCTGTGCAGTTGCATAGGGTCTTATGCTTAGAAGGTCCCAATTGTGCTGTTGCCTTAATGAATTTGTGTGTGTGTGTGTGTGTGTGTGTGTGTGTGTGCGTGTGGTTGTAGATGGACAGAATGCCTTTATTTTATTTGTTTATTTTTATGTGGTGCTAAGGATTGAACCCAGTGCCTCACACATGCTAGGCAAGTGCTCTGCCACTGAGCTATAGCCCCAGCCCACCTTAATGGAATTCTTAATAAATTTTGAAAAGAGCACTGCATTTTCATCTTTCCCTGGACCTTGAAATGTTTCTGGTAAGAATTCTTTCCTTTCTCCTTCCTTCCTTCCTTCCTTCCTTCCTGTCTTCCTTCCTTCCTTTCTTCCTTTTTTATGGTAATGGGACTTAAACTCAGGGCCCCATCCATGTATGCTAGGCAAGCACTTTACCACCGAACCACATCCCCAGCCCTTTTTATTTAATTTAGAGACAGTCTTGCTAAATTGCCTAGGTTAGCCTCAAACTTTCAATCCCCCTGCCTCAGTTTCCCTAGTAGGAGAGAATTATAGGTGAGTGCCATCATACCTGGGGAACTTTTTTGCTTCTTCATGATGCTTGGAATTGAATCTGAGGACTGGTGTATGATAGGCAAGGGTTCAATCACTGAACTACATCCCCAGCCCTAATAACGTATAATTTTTTTTTAGTAGACTTCATTTTTCAGAAATTTTTTTTGATTACAGAAAAATTGTGAAGATAGTTCAGTGTTCTCCTGCATTTCACACCCAGTTGCCCTTTTTTTTTTTTTTTTTGGTAGATGAACATAAATATTTTATGTATTTATTTTTTATGTGGCGCAGACAATCAAACCCAGTGGCTCACATGTGCTAGGTAAGCGCTCTGTCACTGAGCTACAGCCCCAGCCCTGTTGCCCTTGTTTTTAGCAGCTTGTTAGTATGGTATATTTATTACAAAATCAGTCGCTCTGCCTCTTCTGCCCTCCCAACTCAGTAAGACAGAAACTTCACTCCAGATGATGCAGCTAACAGTCTCCCCAACCCACCCACTCAGCTTTCTTTGGTTGTCAGGACAACCACATTTTTCATTTTGCCCCCAGCAACCTGTTGCTGAGGCTAACTTCTGGGCCAGTGTAGCTGGGTGGTGGGGACTCCCTTCTTCTGTCCAACCCCAACCTATAGGAAACAGGCTCTACCTTGGACATTACTACTGAGAATACTGGGCACCACGTTATATTTGTTCCAGCTGGCTAGGTAAGCTTCTAGGGTAGGAGAAGCCAATCAAAAGGACCTTGGGCTGCTGCCATTGAAAGGGGCACATTGCTCACAGGGGAGTGTCCCCGAGAGAGGTTTATTATAGTCGATGTCAAGTCGGTGGCAGTGTCTTAGGACAAAGCAGCCCGCTGGTGAAAGAAACATCAATCAGGCCCCAAAGGAAACTCCTGTCAATCAGCAGGATCTTCTGGCCAATCCTGAATTTCAGCCAGTTCCCTGGACCAACTCCAGCAGGACAAGGAACTCTAAAAACACCTTTTCCTGTTCCAAGTCCTTCCCTTCCTGCTGTAAGCCCCATAAAAGTCCAGTCTGGTCGAGCCCCCATGCGGTTTCTCCTCAGACCCTTCTCCTGTCCACTCTGTGGGTCTGATGAGTTCCACCCACCAGTGAGTCTCAATAAAGTCTCTTTCAGTGGCCTTTTTAAATCTGCCTCCTTTGGGAGCCGCCTGTTGCCTGATCTCACTTCAGAGCCCTGGCTCAGGTTTTTACCTGTGGTGGGGGCACAAGGAGAAGTTTAAAGAACTGACCTTATTTGCAATAGAGCATGAAGGAACCTCTGGTAAACTGTCAGTTGGATTGGTGATGTGGCTCAGTGCTAGAGTGTTTGCCTAGCTGGTTGGAGGCTCTGGGTTCAATCCCCAGCACTAAAAAACAAAACAAAACAAAACAAAACAACAACAACAAAAGACAACAAAACAGAGAGTGAGAGAGAGAAAAGAAAAAGAAAACAGTGGTTATGTTGAAGAACAACTGGGAAGGGACTGCGGTTGTGGCTCTGGTAAGATGCTTGCTTAGCACATGTGAGGCACTGGTTTCCATCTCAACACCACATAAAAATAATTAAATAAAGGTATTGTGTCCATCTACAACCAAAAAACATATTAAAAAAGAAAGAAAGAACAACTGGGAAGAGACTGGTAGACCCATTGGTCTTGTGGACTAAACAATAGGCTGGCTGGTTGGTCAGCTAAAAGGAGCCAACCTGGAGTCAAACAAACTTTAAACACTGACCTAGGGAACTATTCTTTCAGAGGATCCCAAACGTGATTGGTTTGGTTTGTGCAGCACTTAGTACTCCAGGGTTTTGTTGAAAATATCAGAGCAAACACATAGTAATCAGTGGTCTTAACAGCCAGATGTGCTTATGTCTTTACATAAGAAAGCTCTACAGATACCACGTCCACTGGTCTCATGGCTGCATCCCAGGAACAGCACCCTTAGAGGCCTAACACTGAAGGGTGAGAGAGACTCCACTGAAATAGTGCAGTCACTGAACAAATAAGCAAATAGCAACAAGACCCAGACTTGGGGGGGACTGGTAACAATATATTATCTAAAATGTCTTGCCTTCAACAGCAACAAAAATTATGAGACATACAAAGAAAGAGGAAAGTATGACTCATACACTGAACACAAATCAGGCAACAGACACTGCCTGTGAGTGAACACATGTCAGATCTAACAGGCAATGCCTTCAAAGTAGCCTTTATAGATAAGTTCAAGGAACTAAAGGAAACTATGATTAAAGGAGAAAAGGATGGTAAGAAGACAGTGTCATATCAAATAGAGAATGTCAATAAACAGATGTTGGGAGCAGCCACATAGGAGCTGAGCGCCCTCTAGCTTTGAGCAATGGAAATGTGGAGACTGGCTTCCCTGACTCGAAGCAGGTGGATCCCCATCTCTGCTCAGTAAAGGAGCAAAGCTTTGGGAATGGGCGTTACCTAATGGAGTGGGTTGCCTTCCTGTTCCTTTGTAATACTACCCCTGACCTTTTTTGGAAAGAACATTCCATAGAACCTCCTTCTGTGTGTCCCCCACCTCCTATATAAGAATAAAGAATTCAGGTGGCTCTCTTTCTTGCCTGCTTTGTCCTCCTTGTGGGAGCTGTGGCCAAGGCGCAGAAACTGAACCCAAAGAAAAAGGTATTTTCTGTGTCTATGTCTTTATTTAGTTAGCCCAAATTCACCTGGAGTGACCCTGACATATTGAGTCGCATGACCCAGCAAGCAGACAAAATTCTTATTATTGAGTGTGTGTGTGTGTGTGTGTGTGTGCTGGGGATTGAACACATGACTTGCTACCACTGAGCTATACTTCAGCCCATTTTACCTTTTTTTTTTTTTTTTTTTTTTTTTTTGAGAAAGGATCTCATTAAGTTGCCCAGGCTGGCTTCCAACTTGCTATCTTGCTGCCTCAGTCTCCCAAACAGCTGGGGTCATAGGTGTATGCCACGATGTCCTGCTGGTTTTTTTTTTAAAAAATGAATTTCAAAGCTGGGTGCAGTGGCACATGCCTGTAATCCCAGCTACTCAGGAGACTGAGGCAGGAGGATGGCAAATTGGAAGCCTGTCTGCTCAACTTGGCAAGACACTGTCTAGAACAACAACAGGCACAGTGGTGCATGCCTGTAATCCCAGCAGCTCCAGAGGATGAGGCATCACAAGTTCAAAGCCAGCCTCAGCAATTTAGCGAGGCCTCAAGCAGTTTAGCAACACCCTATATCAAAATAAAAATAAAAAGGGCTGGAGGTGACTCAGTGGTTAAACTCCCCTGGGTTCAATCTCTGGTACCAAAAATAAATAAATAAATAAGTTTATATTATTATATGTATATATTATAATATAACATATAACATAACACATGATATATTATATATATATATATAATATATATATGGAATTGGAGATAGAGCTCAGTGGTAGAGTGCCCCTGGAGATTCAACCCCCAGGACCACTAAGTAAATAAATAGATAAATAAATAAAAAATTTAAAAGAACCAAATGATAGTGATGGTGTTGAAATTACAATAATTGAAATTAAAAACTGGCTAGAAGGTCTGAATAGTACATATTCATTAGCATAAGAATTAGCAAATATGAAGATAAATTGATAGAGATTATTATTATTATTTACAGTACTGGGGATTGATATATGCCAGGCAAGTGGTCTACCTCTGAGCTACATTCCCAGCCCTTTTTGGAATATTATTTTGAAGACTGGGAATGTAGCTCAGTGGTAGAGCCCTTGTTTAGCATGTATAAGGCTGAGTCTGATCCCCAGCACCACAAATAAAGAAAAAAGAAAAAATAATGGTACTTTTTGGAGACAGTCTTTCTAATTGCCCAAGCTGGTCTCAAATTTACAATTCTCCTGCCTCAGACTCCAGAGTAGCTGGGATTATAGATGTGAACTGCCAGTCCTGGCAGATTGATAGAGATTATGTAATCCAAAAATCAAAAAGAAAACAAGAAAAATCAACAGAACCTCAAAAAAATGTGGGACACCATTAAGTATAACAATATATGTGTAATGGGAGTATCAGAGGGAGAAAAGGGAACAGAAAAAAAAAATCTTAGAAGAAAAATATACTTGCAAAAATCTAAAATTTAACAAAAAATAATCATCTATACTTCCAAGAAGCCCAATGAACTCCAAGTAGAATAAATGCAAAGAGAGTCACAGACAGACACATTATGATAAAAATTCTGAAAGCCAGGCCAGCATTGTGGTGAATGACTAATCTCAGTGTTTTGGGAGGCTGAGGCAGGAGGAGGATTGCAAATTCAAAGCAAGCCAGAGTAATTTAGCCAGGTTCTAAACAACTTAGTGAGACACTTTTTCAAAAAAAAAAAAAAAAAAAAAAAAGGTGAGGGAGCTGGGATGTGGCTCAGTGATTAAGTGCCCCTGGGTTCAATCCCTGGTATAAAAAAAAAAAAAAAAGCAGCCAGATGAAATTGACAGGAGAAACAATGAAGGCCAGAGGGTGGTGGCATTACATACTAGCAGTACTCAAAGAACCCCCCACCCCCCAAGAAAAGAACCCCTGCCAACCAAAATTGTATATTCAGCAGATCTCTTTTTCATAAATGAAGATAATTTTCAGATCAACAAAACCAAGAGCCACCATTCAAGAAATACTAAAATGGCTGGGGGTGTAGATCAATGGTATAGCACTTGCCTAGTATTTGAGAATCCCTGGGTTCAATCCCCAGCAAAAGAAAAAAGAAAAAAGAAACAGCAAGGAAGTTCATCAGGTTAAAAGCAAAAGCAAGTGACCTCAGATGGTAGTCTGAATCTACTTTTTTTTTTTTTTTTTTTAAAAAAGCATCATTAAAGATAATTATATAAATTGTATGTCAATACTAACTTACATTTGTTCTCCTTCCTCTTTTCCTCTTTTGCAATGAAGGGCATCAAACTCAGGGTCTGGCTCTTGTTAGGCAAACACTCTACCATTGAGCTACACCCCTAGCTTCCTCCTTTCTTCTTTTAACTAATCTAAAAACCAATTGTATAAAATAACAAGTAGGGGCTCAAGATGTAATTGAGTAGTAGTGTGAATGCTTAGCATGAACAACACCCTGTGTAGTACAACATCCAGCACTAAATAATAGCAAACGAGATGGTCATGTTGGTGCACACCTGTAATCCTAGTGACTCTGAGGCAGGAGGATCATGAGTTCAAAGCCAGCCTCAGCATCTTAATGAAGCCCTAAGCAACTCAGCAGGTAGACCCTGTCTCTAAATAAAATAGAGTCAGGGATGTGGCTTAGTAGTTAAGTGCCCTTGAATTCAACCCTAGTACCCCCCAAAATAAATAGGATTAATATAACAAAATGGTAAATATATACTTGCTCTTCTTCAGTTTCATTAAAAGAAATAAAATTATATGAAGTAATAATGTGTTGTTGGATTGGTAACATTTGTGGACATAATCTGTATAACAATAGTGCTACAAAGTGGGGAAAGTAGGGGCTGGGGTTGTAGCTCAGCAGCAGAGCGCTTGCCTTGCACATGTGGGCACCACATGAAAGTCAATAAAGATATTGTGTCCATATCAAAAAAGATCTTTTTTTTGGAGGGGGTACCAGGATTGAACTCAGGGGCACTTGACCACTGAGCCACATCCCTAGCCTTATTTTGTATTTTAGTAGAGACAGAATTTCACTGAGTTGCTTAGAACTTGCTAAATTGCTGAGGCTGGCTGTGAACTCAAAATCCTCCTGCCTGTACTTCCCAAGCCACTGGAATTACAGGTGTGCTCCACGGCACCAGGTTTGAAAAAAGAGTGGGGAGGAACAGGGTACAGTGGCACACACCTGTAATCCCAAAGACTCAGGAGGCTGAGGCAAGAGGATTTAAAGTTCAAGGCCAGCCTCAACTATTCAGTGAGAACTTCAGCAACTAAATGAGACCCTTTCTATTAAGAAAAAAAAAAAAGAAGAAGAACTGGATGTAGCTCAGCAGCATAAGAACCCCAGGGGTTAATCATCAGTACAAAAAATAAAAAAATAAAGAAGAGAGGGCAGGGAATAGAGTGCTATAGGACTGGAATTAAATTAGTATAAATCTGAAGCTGACTCTGATAACATGTATATGGTAAGCTCTAATGCAATTACCAAGAAAATAATATTTTTAAAATTTAGGGCTAGTAGCATAGCCCAGTGGAAGAGCACTTGCCCAGCATGCATGGATTCCTAATGACACACACACACACACACACACACACACATAAACCCAGAGTGATATGCAACTAGATATGCTAGGTTGCTCTCTAGATCTCCTCAGAGGCCCTTCCACATCCTCTGGGACATGGTATTGTCACTTGATTCTCATTCCAAGTGTGAGAAAATCTATTCAGAAAAACAAATTTCATATATTCATGTACCCAACAATACTTGAAGTCAAGGAGGTAACAAGAAGTGTTTTTGTCTTATGTTTACAAGTGAAGAAGTGGAATGATAGAGAGTTCTCATGTTTTCTGCCCAGCAGCTTCAGTAACCTTAGAGTTCCTGGGTTCCAAGAGACCTCCAGGACTTTTGGGCACTAGTTGCCCTATTTGAGGTCATAATGTTACTATTAGGATGGCCAGTCGAAGTCCAGGTCCTTGGTGTTCCGTACAAAGAATTGAGCAAGACACACAAGTAACAGGCAAAGTACAGATTTATTGAAGGCAAAGGTGAAAGTAGACCTCTGCAAGGTAGAGGGGAGTGGGCTGAGGAAGAGAGAGAGCGGGTCTAGCCGTGCTCTGGAAATTAGTATTTTATATGCTGAGCTGTGAAGCAGTAGCTTCCCTAAACGGACCTGACTGAGGACCTTAGCCCATTTTTTCCCACCGGTGATCTTCAGAAAACCTAATTAGAATACTGCCGATTTTACTCCCATTGGTCATTTTAAAATTCTGAACTTGTGGTGGGAGTTGTCATGGTGATAAGTTCTCAGTGGCAGGAATTGTCATGATAATGGGACTTATCCTAAACAGGAACACAATTGGTCTGTCTTGTCCTCAGCGAATGCTTCTTACACTCTGCCTCCGCCATCTTGGTGTCCCTGAGCTCCCACCTAACAATAAGGCTCTCAGACACCTGTGGGTAGTTCTCAACAGTCTGGGCCTCACAACAACCAGAGATTGTTATGCTCGAATTCGGGACCCCCAAATGACCACCAGAGACCAAGATTGATGTAAGCAGCAAAGAGGTGTTTATTGCGAGCTAGTTCGGTCCTCCGCGCACACACAGCAACTGGTGACGCTGAGAGGCCCCGAGCCCAGGGTTTGCAGCAGTTTTATACATTCTTTGGAGAAGGCAGGAACCCCAACATACATCATAGCATCTCTTAGCAAATCATCACACATCGCGGGAAAATCAAATAACAACTCTAAAACATGATTAGCACATTCACTGGCGGGAACAAGTTGGGTAGGGGTGATTGGTTACTACAAGAGGGGGATTCATTTGAACTGATTGGTTTAAGCCAAGAGGGGTGTTTGTGCTGAACTATGTGGTTTCCCAACACCATAAACTACTGGGAGGGTCATCTGGCATCCCAGGTATTTCCCTGTCTCATGCTGATTGGTGGCTGCTAGGGGGTTGCTATGGGTCCCCACCTAGCCTGACTGAGTCAGGGACACCTGGTGCAGCAGATCTCTCCTGTTATTTGTAGATAAACAACTTAGCAGGGTGGAAATGTGCCTAGGGGTGCTCTGTGGGTCTTTCCAAGGACAAAGGTCATGTCCCTTCCTTGGACAGGCTTTGCTCTGAGGTAGAGGCTGGTTTTTCAAGCACATTCACTGATGGGAACAAGTTGGGTAGGGGTGATTGGTTTGAACTGATTAGTTTAAGCCAGTTTAAGGGGAGTACGTGCTGAACTACATGGTTTCCCAACATGTTATCAACCACAATATACTCCTAGGAGGATCATCTGGCATCCCAGGTATTTTTCCTGTCTCATGCTGATTGGTGGTTGCTAGGGGTTGGTATGGGTCCTCACCTAGCCTGACTGAGTCAGGGACACCTGGCTCCAAAGATCTCTCCTGTTATTTGTAGATAAACAGCTCAGCAGGGTAGGAATTTGCCTAGGAGTGCTCTGTGGGTCTTTCCAAGGACAAGGGTCACGTCCCCTTCCTTGGACAGGCTTTGCTCTGAGGTAGAGGCTGGTTTTTCAAGATGTGATGTTGACTTCTGGAAGTAGCCTCTTCCTAATGTCTGGTCCCAGCACTGTGGTATTTAGGAGTCTGGTCCCATTCTGCTTCCTAAAGTCATGGAATGGCATGGACCATCTCTTCTTTGACCTCAGACCTGGCTGCCAAAGAGGGGAAATTTCTCACTTAGAGGATCCTATTTCTCACTTAGAGGATCCTGTAAAGTTTGTTGTGAGTGCGGGGAGTTATAGGTCTTTTTTTTTTTTTTTTTTTTTTTTATCTAGAAATCCAGCAATGTCTTGTGTTTAAATTTCCACTTGACCACGATGACAAACTGTGGTGTTTTCACTAATGAGGTTCTGAGCAGGGAAAGGGAGTCTCCTCTTCTCCTTTCTGTAGGGTTAGTTTACTGTTTTCCTCTGCTTCCATTTCTTCTTTCCCCAGACTCCCTGTCAGAAAGTCCTCCAAAGAAGGATGTTGGGGCATATGAGGCCAGACACAAGCAATCCAGAGAATTCTGGAGGCTGAAAGGCAGTGGAAGGTCTTTTGGTCTGTCTATGGCATTAAAAAAAAAAAAAAATATATATATATATATATATTTTAGTTGTCGATGGATCTTTTAATTATTTTTTAATTTATTTATTTACATGCGGTGCTGAGAATCGAACCCAGTGCCACACATGTCAAGCAAGCGTTCTATCATTGAGCCACAACCCCAACCCCTGGCTATGTCATCTTAAGCATTGCACTACTCTGAGCCTCCGTTTCTCTGGGTGTAAATGGCTCTTTTTGTGCAGCCAGTCCGTTTTGGAGGCAAATAACCCAAGAGGGATACAGCAGGAAATAAGAGTTCCCCAAGGTGAGACCGGCAGGCTTGGCGTGCTAAACTCGGACAAAGTCAAGTCCTGGGGCGGGTCAAGAGCTAGCCTGGGGTCAGTTCCTACTAGGGGCTGCAGTGAAGACGGCTCGCAGCTGCTAGGACGACTTCGCCGGTCACACTCAGGCGGCCGCGCCCCTGTTAACCGCGACGCTCCGGGTCAGAGTGGGCGGGCACAACCTGCGCGGAGGAGGGACTGGCGCGGGAAGGGGCGGGCCCTCGGTTGAGCTGGGAGGAACGCGGAGCAGCGTGGGAGCGCGGCGGCGGGGAGGGGAGGTAGGCCCGGGCGCCGGAGCCCATAGGGCGGGCGGCAGGGAGAGCGGCGTGCGCTGCTGGGCGAGCGCAGGCGGCGCCGCAGGCAGCTGGGCGAGCAGCCGGGCTTCGGCGGCGCGGGGGGAGGCAGGGCTGGGAGGCACGCGCGGCTCCCCGTCTCTGCTGGTCGACCCCCGGGGCTCCCCAGCTAGGTCAGCCCCTGCGGATAACACGTGTCGGCGCGTTCCCGTCGTTGTCATTTCATCGCTGTCATAGCCCCTCCCCGGGCCTGGGATCCCCGGCCCCATTATCCCTGGTGTCGAGCTGGTCTCTGCTGGGTCTTTCCTCAGCCGTCCTGTCTGCTCTGCAGCAAGCGCCCCGTAGAGGACGCTCGTCAGCACGTTCTCACCCCTGTCACCTCGCCTCTCTGCCTAGCTGCTCCTCAGGCCTGGGAACCCCGGCCCCCGACGGCCTGTTGTCCCCGCGCTCCGGTCTTTTGCTGACCGCAGGCTGGGCCTTCGCCTCTGACCTGCGCGTTTCCCCCGGCAACGCGCGGCGACCTGGGATGCAGCCCTGCAGGGCGGCGGCCAAGGAGGCGGCCAGCCGCGACGTGCTGGCCGCTGACCTCCGGTGCAGCTTCTTCGCCTCTGCGCTGCAGAGCTACAAGCGCGATTCGGTGCTGCGGCCCTTCCCCGCCTTCTATGCTCGCCACAACTGTAAGGACTTCGAGGCCCTGGTGAGTGTGCTCTGTCCCGGAGCTGCCCACTGCATACTGGGCCAAGTGGCCTGTGCACCAAGGCAGTGGCGACTCCACCCGTGTTAGTACACATGCCACCCATAGACTTTCTATTCCCAGCCTGGCCCGAGGGAAGGTTTCCACCAGCCAAAAACACTCCTAACACCCTTTGACACACTCCCAATCACTTGATGACTGCTTCCTCGTGTCAATGAAAAGTGATCCGTAAGGAGTTAAGTGAGAAATTTAATAGTTGCATAGCCCTCCACAAAATTTGTTAGCCTGACTAGCAATGGGCTGTTGATATGAATCAGCTGTTCTGATTAAATAGGAAGTTACCCATCCCTTTGCAAATAATTAGACACCCAAAGTCCCCAAAGCCACCCAGACTTTTATCTTAAGATGAAGTAATATATGGGCAGTACATTTATAAACTGTAACACATAGTGCACATGTGAGCTGTTATTTTTCTGATGAGTCACAGGGTATTTAATTTCTTGTAGAGTTCACCTTAGGATCAGCATTCCATTTATCAGTTATCTTTATCAGTCCAAATCTTTGGAGTTTCCTAGAAAGGTACAACTCATCAGATGATTTGATAAAAAATAAAATGGCCTATAATCATTAAAGGCATTGAATTAGTAGTCAAAGATTTTCCCTCAAAGAAAACTCTGGGGCCTAGTTGGCTTCATTGGTGAGTTCTACCAATCACTGAGGTAATAAGCATTTCCAGTTCTATACCTATCTTCCCAAAGTATTGAAAAAAAGAGACTAGCTTTTTTGAAAAATAGTCTAGATACAAAATCTGTTAAGGCTGATACTAGGAAAGAAAATTATAGGTCGGTGTCATAATTTGTGAATATAAATGCAAAAATCTACACTGCATGTGTAGATTGTTGTTCTTGGGAGCGCAGAGCATTGTTGAGGTTCATTGGCAAGGTGCATTTCTGAAAGAGCCGTGTGGTGGCAGGGTGAGAGGGAAACCTATTTAGGTGGTGTGGGGGAGAGGTTAAGATTAGAGGGACCAAACTCACTGAAGATGATGCCCCACAATTTAATTGCATATCATCAAGAGACATACCTCCAAATAGGCTAGAATGCTCAAACATATTGTCTTTTGCTGAAGGTCTGCTTGGCAAATCAAATTGGGTTTATTTGATGAATGTGGGATACTTGTAGAGGAAGCTGTGTGTTGGTTTGATTTGTTCATGCTGTTTAAAATTTTATTTTTATGGGTTAGATCCCCAGTACCAAACCAAAAAATATTAACTATGTGAGTAGTGTTTGAATATATTCTCATTATAAAAAATACAAATGACTGGGCATAGTGGCACATGATTTTAATCCTAGCTAATCAGGAGGCCAAGGCAGAAGGATTACAAGTGAGAGGCCAGCCTGGGCAATTTAGCAATATACTGTCGGAAAATAAAAAGGGGCGGGGGTTTGGTTCAGTGGTGCACCCCTGGGTTTAATCCTAAGTACCTTAAAAACAAAAAAATTCCGAATGATACCAGTAAAGTACAAGTGCCCCTGATAGAGCTCACCCTATTCCACTCCCCTCTTCAAAGGTATCAGTTGCTCTCCGTTTGGGACATACCTTTCCCCCATTTCTATAAATCCTCAAGACACCATCAGCAACTTAAGTAGTCTCAGTTGCCTCCTTTATAGGGACAGATTGTCCCTCATTGTGCCAGTCCCATTCAGTCACCCTAATCATCTAATTCTATTACTCTAACCATCTAGTTCTATTACTATCTTCCTTACTGGGCACCATTGTTGGGAGAATAGCTCAGTAGTTGAGTGCTTGCCTAGCATGCGTGAGGCACTGCAGATTCTTGGCAGTCTGTAGGCATGGCTGGAATTGGCTGTTTCCTAAAAAAAGGCATCACCTCTGGCGGCATGGGCACTTGAGGTTTCATTTTTTTGCCACATGTCACATGTGTTATTGAAATGATCCGGAGAATTTGACATTCGAACCTGTATCTGACTCAAAGGTGAACTTTTGTTTTTGGTTTTTCAGTGCCAGGAATTGAACCGGGATTCTCAGGAATGCTAGGTGTGTATCCTACAACTGAGCCACACCTCCAGCCCCAGGATCTGCATTTTAGTAAGATCCTGGGGCACTTCATGCACATATAACAAAATCTGGAAAGCAATGTATCTGGCTTACCCTATTCCCAACTTCCATTTTGGGGCCATGTTGCTCTAATAAGGTCATGGAGGCTGGTAACCTTTTTTCATTTTCAACGAACATTTGGTTCATTTCCTTTTCAGCACCTCTCCCCATGCCTAGTAACTATAACTTCTGGCCCCTCTGTAGACAAATATTTTTTTTCAGTTGTTCGTTCTTTCCTGCTACCAAACACTTTGAGGACATTGCCTATCATCTGTACTTGAATAGCTCCAACTTTTCCTCTGTGGTAAGAATCACCTGTGGCAACATTAGGACAACAGATTCCTGAGCCTCCTCCCTAGAGCCTATGATCTGGGTGGTTGCAAAGTGTCTCCCGGGCTTTCCTGTCACCTGCTCAAAGCCAGAAGGTTGAGTTGCCTCTTTCCAGCTCATTGGTCTTCTCTCTTTTTCATTGACCCCTGCTGGTTCCAGAGACTTCTGCTTCTTAAACTCCTGTGGCTGTCAGCTCTGCCCACCAGTCAGGCCTCCTCCTGTCTTCTCTCCAGTTGGATCCTTCCTTACTCCCTGTAGCAGAGGCTGCAGAGGTGTGGTCTGTGGGCAGTTTTGTTTGTTCTCTAGCATTTTAGAAATTGGGAAATTAAAACAAACAAACAAGCAAAAATCCAGTTTGCTGATTTCTTTTTAGAATAGAAAAATCCAAGGCTGCAAGGCCTTGGTGAAACTTGTCCTCCAGCTACAGCTGGAAGTTTGTGGTTGGGCCCTTTGTAAGGCCAGGGATTCTAGTCATCAGGCCTCACCACTCTTTCCCAGACTTCCCCTTACACATTTTTTTCACCTCTGTGACCCTGGGTGTATTTGAGCTCTGGACCTACCTTTGCGTGCCTGTCTACTCACTTTTCTGCCTGTCTGCTATGCTCCCCGCCAACCCCCCCCCCCCCCCCATCTAGAGTGCTCTCTGTTCAACCTCAAAATCCTAGCCATCACTGTTGGTCCACTCCCATCCTGCCTGCTCTCTAAACTCTTCTGTTTACCTTTTCTGAGTCCCCAGAGATGCCTCTTTCCTCCTGAATGCTCATTCTGCTCCATCCAGTTGTGGACAGATGCCTTTCATTGTCATGAACTGTGGATCAAAATTCTTGCCTGCATGGAGATTTTCTGTCTCTTAACCTCTGTCCCATACTACACATAACATCGTTCTCCCTACCTTTGACAGGCCTTAGGCATAGGCAGCCACATCTTATTGTATTAATTGGGAAGTGGAGTGAGAATCCTAGCAACATGCAGGATTAGGCTCCCAAGCAACTTTTTAACGTTTACTTGATTGCTCCTTTGGGCTAAAATATTTAGGCCATTACTGAATTTTCCCATTCATTTGGTAGGAGAGTATGTATCATGATTAGAATGAACTTTGGAGTAAGACCACCTGGCTTCATATGTCCCTGCCCTGCCACTGAATAGCTGTGTGAGGTGTCCTATGAGGTGCTCAGTGCTCCAAGCCTCAATTTCCTCACCTTTAAGATAGGTTATTGTGAGAATAAATGAGATAGTGTGTGCACAGTATTGAACCCTGTGCCTGGCACATGGCAAAGGCTCAACAAATAGTAGCTGTTATTGTTGTGTTTTGAAGTTTGTGCCAGATTCCTGCATGGCTGCTGGGGCTCCAGGAAAAGTGAGATGTGATTGTCCTAGCAGATTTGAGGTTGCCCCAGAGGGTCAAGTTACCAACTTGAGACTTTGCCATAATTGTTAAGTCCAGAGGTAGTGGGTGATCAGGGCAGGCTTTATAGGGGAAGTGACTTTAGGCTGGTCATGAAGACTGAGTGCAGTGTCTTGACAGGCATCAGCAGAAGCACGAAGAAAAAACATAATTTGGCGTTTGGTGGGGGGGGGCGGTTGGCAGGAGGCACTGATAGATGGATAGGCCAGACCAGATTCCCAAGGGCCTTATTAAGGATATGTTACTATTTAGTAGATACAAACATAGGCCACTTAATTAAATTTTAATTTCGAGCAACAAGTAATTTTCTTAGTATGATCCAAGTATTGCATAAATTATATTTATATTAAAAAGTTTTTAGCAGGTAGCATTGTGGTGCATGCCAATAACCTCAGCTACTTGGGAGGCTGAGGTGGGAAGATTGTTTGAGCCCAAGAGTTCAATACCAGTCTGAGCAACATAGTGAGATCCATTCTATTACGGTAAATTATTTTTAAAAAAATCTGAAACATACACTTAATTGGGCAGACTGTGTTTTATCTGGCAACCTTATTTGTGGTTTGATCTTAAAAGGTCCTTAGACTTGTTGGAGCAACATGACAATTGAAAAGGAACAGAAAGGAGGTCAGATGAGGGGTTAAAGAGTGTGGGCCAGTGGGGGACCAGGAGGGCAGTACACAGTGGGGACCCTGACTGGGCAGGTGGCAGTAGGAGGGCTCATATAGGATTGTCCCCATAATGGAGCTCTGAAGAGTCCTCGGTCCAGCAGGGGGAGTTCCGAGGGGTGTCTTCCACTTCTGAACTGAATTCCTGAAGGGGGCCTGGCTAGTTGAATTCTTTTTGTGGGGCTTCCTGTGTAATAGGGTTCCTGTCCCCAATGCCAATCAATGCCAACTTAATAATAAGAACACAGTTTTAAGAAATAGGAAAAGGAATTTTTTTAAGAGAGAGAGAGAGATAATTTTTAATATTTATTTTAGTTTTTGGCGGACACAACATCTTTGTTTTATGTGGTGCTGAGGATCGAACCTGGGCCCTCGCATGCCAGGCAAGTGTGCTACGGCTTGAGCCACATCCCCAGCCCCAGAAAAAGAATTTTTTTATTGCTTTGCTAGCAAAGGAGAAACATAGGGACTCCTGTCCCTAAGGCTGTGACTCCAGATCAGGAGGGACAGGGGGGTTTTAAAGGAGCTCTTCAAGGGTTATATTCCAGGTGTGCTCTGGTAGGGGGTCCCAGGGTGCCTGGATGGCATGATAGGATTCACTTGTTAATTTGGGAGATACTTTCCTGATCCTCAGCTGGCACCTCCTTCCTGTAGTAGGTGTGTGCACCAGGCAATTAACTAGGGGAAGAAAAGATAACATTGTCTTCCTAATCTTGTTAGGGAGGGGGAGAGGGGGAGAAAAGACAAAAAAAAAAAAAAAAAGCCTTAGAGCAATGAGGGCTGTATTCAGAAGGTGTAGGGTAGGGACAATGTTACACACCTGTGCTTAGGTCTGCACTGTGGGTAAGTGGTGTGGCTCACAGATGGAATTTGGGAACTGGAGTATTGTGGACAGCTGAGATGACTCAGCTATGATTCTGGGATAACAGGTGTGGATCAAGAACATAAAAGAAGGAAGGGGAAGACCACAGGAGATGCTGGGCTGAGTGGTACGCACAGGAAGAGGGCCAGACCACAAGCATCTCTTCTGAGAAGAGGTCCTCACTTAACCCCAGCTCTCCCCCACCTTTTACTCAACAAGACTTGCCTTGTCTCTTTAGTGCCCCTCACCACCCCCAGTACTGGGGATTGAACCCAGGGCCTCACATATGCTAGGCAAGAGCTCCACCGTTGAGCTACATCTTCAGCCCTTTGAAAAAATTTCTGTTTTGAGACAGGTCTCACTGTATTGTCCAGGCTGGCATGAAACTTGTGATCCTCCTGCCTCAGCCTCCACAGTAGCTGAGATTACAGTCATGTGGTTGTTCTGCAACATCTTTGTTATGACAATGAATACTTTTTAGTCACAATTATTTAGCTTTCTGACCCCCTTCCCCACTGAGGGTCCTTTTGAAGCCTTTCTAATGCTTCCCTCACCTCCAGCATGGAGTAGATGTTCAAGGGCCCCTGAGCTAGGACCACAAAGGCTGGGAGTAAAGCAGGGCCATAAACAAGACATAGAATTAGCACCAGCTGATTTTCATGCTGAAGAGAGGAGGCTTTGCTCACACTTTACTCACACATGCATATATCATGTGTTTAGTATCACCTGCAGCAGGGCACCATCTGTCCTCAGATGCATTAATATTCCTGCAGCAAAATGCAATGGTTGTATACAGCATAAAGATTGAACAGGGCTGGGGGTGTAGCTCAGTGGTAGAGTGCTTGCCTAGCATGTGTGAGGCACCAAGTTCAATTCCCAGCACCATATACAAATAAATAAATAAAAATAAAGGTCCATTGATAACTAAAATACACACACACACACACACACACACACACACACATATACATATATAAAGACTGAACAAACCTAACATTAGCTCAGGTCAGGATTTGTACCAAGTGAGTATTTTGAAAAAAACTTGTAGGCTTGGTGGCACATACCTGTAATCCCAATGTCTCTGAAGACTGAGGCAGGATAATTGCAAGTTCAAGGCCAGCCTGGGCAATTTAGCAAGATGAGACCCTGTCTCAAAATTAAAAAGGGCTGGGATGTAGCTTAGTGGTGGAGTGCCTCTGGTTTCATACTCGAACACACACACACACACACACACACAAAAAAAAAAAAAAAAAAGAAGAAGGAAGGAAGAAAAAAAAACTTTTAGAGTTCAGAGCTTTCAGAGTTTGGTGTTCTTTGGAAAAGAAATGGTAGGTCTGTGAATTTCCCTGGCTTTTGGGAAATTCTTTGATATGGAATGAGTGAATTGGGCCGGTCTTACCACTAGAGGGCCCCTGATTATCATTTTGTCCCGTATCCTTACTAATGGAGATTTCCTTTACTTCAGCTTGCAGATGCCAACAAGTTACCCAACCTCAAGGAACTTCTGCAATCCCCTGAAGACGAAGACCAATGGGCCTGGGACCTGGTGAGCTGGATTTTATCCTCAAAGGTCCTGACAATCCACAGTGCAGGGAAGGCAGAGGTGAGGCTTTGGTCTGAAGGATCACAGATTCCTAGGGCTGAAGGTTGTGGGATAGCATGAGTCCAGTGACTTTGGGATATCTCTGGGCCCCAGAATGGCCTGGACAGCTTGTTGAAAGTGCAGATTTCGTGCCTTGTCCTTTTACTGAATAAATTGGGGGGTGGGGGGTAAAAAAAATGCAGATTCCTGGACTTTACCCTAGAGATTGTGATTCTGTGGTATCTGGCATTGGGCCCAGGAACTTTGTAACAGTGGCAGTTCACAGCTGAATTCTGCCTTGTATATCATATCTCTATGATCTTGAGTAGGTTGCTGGGTACATTTCAGAATTTCTATTTACTCATCTGTAAAGTGGGTATAATAATTGCATAATTCCATCGGGAAACTGACCATGTAAATGGATTTTTACACTTAAGAGCAGTGCCTAAGAGAACATACTAAGGACTCAGTGAATGTTGGGTATGACTCTATTTAACAAGCACTGCAGGTGATTCTGATAAGGATGGACCCTGATCATACCTTAAGAAACATGGGCTTAGTCCAGTTGTCAGGAAACGGGCCACAAGTAGTGGAAAATGTCATTTCTGGGCTCTAGTCCTACTTCAATCAATTACTGAATCTTCTTTTCCCCATTTGCAAGGTGAGAATTTAATAGTTACCTCAAAGCAGGGCAATGACCCAAAGTCTGTCACCCCACAGCACAGTTTCTGGCACAGTTCAGACATTCTATCATTTGGTTTTCTTTGCCTGATTGGGGTCTCCCAGAGACTGGCTGGAATGACAAGGTCCAGAGTGTAGAACCTGATTCCTGACCTGATGTTGTTTCCTCTGAGGGGCAGCACTGGTTTATCTGTACTGATATTCACATAATTAATCAATTTCAATTTGAGAGCATTCCATTTTATAAACTTCCCTAACTGACATAGAATTTGGTACCTTGGTTCTGGCATTTAAGGGACATCCATCTGTATTGAATGGTAAAGTAACATAAAGAACCCTGGAGAGGGAGTCAGGAGATCACATTCAGGGCCTGGTTGAGCTGCTAATTCCTGGGTTTCACTCTTGTCATCTGTTGAACTGAGAGGTGCATTTGTTTATTTACACCTTGTATGGGCATGAAGCACCACTAAAGGTTGTGTGCTGCAGTTAAAGTAGATATGACAATGGTTTCTCAATTTATTATTATGAATCAGTTAAATTTCCATTAAAATGTAGGGTGTTAAAAACCCAGAATTATTAGCTTTTTATTTTTCCTGAGTAAGGATGTTAGTCTACTGTGTATTATCATTTTATAAAAAGGTAAATATTAAAGTATTGTAAGTATTAAATTACTTATAAAGGTCTTGATTTCAGAAGAAAGGACAGTTCTTCCAAAGGAAGGATCATGGCAATTTTACATCATTATAAATATATTCATTATATTTCCCTTCTTTTTCTCAATCAAAACTTTGCTACAGATTGGCTTTAGTCTGTTGTCTACTATTTGAAAACTAGTATAGGTTGTAGTCTCTACCCTGGAAAGGATTATCCTCCTTGAGAAAAGAGCTTACCTTTCTGAATCAATTAGCTTTTGCTGAATAACAAACCATTCCCCAAATTTATCAGCTTTAACCAATAAAATTAGAAACACTGATTTCTCTTATGATTCTGTGGGTTGTTTGGGTTCTATTTTAGTTAGCTTTTTTGCTGCTGTGACTAAAGGACCTGACCAGCACAATTTTAGGGCAGAAGAGTTTACATGAACTTTTGAAGGACAACTCGCATCCAAACCATAACAGGTTCTTTTGAGTAGGATGGGCTTGACTGGAGCTGGTTGGCCTAGGGTAACCTTGCTTATATTTCTGGGGCTTTAGCTAGGTTGATGGTAGTGGTTGGGGCCTTTCTCTGTGAGGCTCTAACCCCACAGGAGTCCAGCCTGAACTAGACGGAAGGATCTCCAGCAGCAAACAAAAGGGGTCAAGCCCTTTAAATCTGACATATGTATATTATGGTCCCATTGCCAAAGCAAATCATGTGGCCATGCCCAGATCCAAGGGGTGGAGAAGTACATTCCATGTCTACAAAGTCACATTGCAAAGGGGTGTACAGACAAGGGTAAAAGGAAAAATTTGTGGCCATTTTTGCAATTTATCTCTCCTTTCTAGCTCATGAGATATTGTAAAGATGAACAGAGGATATAGATGGAATAAGTTAGAGACATTAGAATGTCCTCTGGTTAGAAGGAGCAGTTTGTGCTTCTCAACCTATGATAGGGAAAAATATTATCAGAGGAAAGCTAGCATTGAGCTGTAAGCTCTGAGCTTGCTTATAAATTAATGTCTCTGTCCTCATGATATAGGAGCCCATAGGGGTCAAGCTCAAGGTTTTAGGAGGCCGTTTTTACAGCACAAGTTTTGGTGGAGGGTGAGGGGACTAGGGATTGAATTCAGGGGCATTTTACTACTGAGATATATCCCCATCCCTTTTTAGTTTTTATTTTGTGACAGGGTCTCACTAAGTTGCTGAGGCTGGCCTCAAACTTTAGATTCTCCTGCCTTAGCCTCCTAAATTGCTGGGATTACAGGTGTGTGCCACTGCGCCTGGCCCATTTTTGCAGCACGTTTTACCAGCTTCCTAAATAAAATTGTGACTCTCTTCTTGTTTTCAAGTTTGAAAAGATCCAGCGGCTGACTGGTGCCCCTCACACGCCTGTCCCTGCCCCAGACTTCCTATTTGAAATTGAATACTTTGACCCAGCCAATGCCAAATTTTATGAGACCAAAGGAGAACGAGACCTAATCTACGCCTTCCATGGTAGCCGCCTAGAGAATTTCCATTCCATCATCCACAATGGCCTGCACTGCCATCTGAACAAGGTGGGCCCAAGGGGTACCCTCTGACTTGGGGGAGCATGGGGATGTGTGTGCCAGAACCCTGGGGGTTTGTTGGGGGAGAGTGGTGTAAGGATGGATAGGTTTACTAAGGCCTTGATACCCAGAGTGTGGGCTGCAGACCAGTATTCATGGCATTACCTGGGAGCCTGAGGAAATACAGAATCTTGGGCTTACCCTTAGCCCACCTGATTCCTTTGCTGATTACAGTTTGAAAAGCATCCCTGGCTCTCAGCCTTGGCTGCATATCTTTATCATTTGGAGCTTTAAAAATTCCCAATGCATTGCTGCATCCCAGACCAGTTAAATCAGATTCTGGGAGTGGACCGAAACATCAGCATAATTTATTATATATTTTTTAGACTGGGGATTGAACCTAGGGACACTATCACTAAGTTACATTCCCTGTTCTTTTTATTTATTTTAATTAATTAATTAATAGATTTTTGGGTACTGGGGTTTGAAACCAGGGGCACTTGAACACTGAACCACATCCCCACCCTTATTTTGTGTTTTATGTAGAGACAGGGTCTCACTGAGTTGCTTAGTGCCTCACTTTTGCTGAGGCTGGCTTTGAACTCAAAATCCTCCTGCCTCAGCCTTCTGAGCTACTGTGATTATAGGCATGCACCATTTTGCCAGCTGTCAGTATACTTTAAAAATCCTCCAGTGATCCTAACCTGTGACCAGCCCTAGCTACTCAATGTGACGCCCCCACAGACAGCATCTACATTACTTGGGAGCCTATTGGAAATACGGAGTCTTGGACTCACCTCAGCCTACCTGATTAGAATCTATGCTTTAAAAAGATCCCCAGGTGATTGATAAGACACATCAAGACACTGATGTTTGAGAAATGTATTCCTAGGGGACACTCTAATAGTGTCAGTCCTGGGAAAAAATGAGGGGTATGCCACAATGTGCCAAGAGAGGTCCTTTCCCTCTCTCTTCAAGCTGCTTTCCTCCCATTTTTAGGAGTTAAAACAGTGTCAACCACCCCTTCTCTGCTGGCACTTATTTTACCCCTCACTAAGGTGTAGGAAGAAGGTTACACACAGGCCCTGGAGCTAAACAGACTTGACAGCTCTGTGTCCCTGGGCAAATTGACTTTAAGCTTTCTGAGCCTCAGTTTCCTCATCTGTAGAACAGACCTCTGTTACTCTCCTTGTGGCACAGGAGAGAATTAAAAGAGTTTATTATACAAAGGCTTCTACATGTACTTCGTGCCAAGGAAGCAGTAGCTGCTTTTATAGGCTATTGGAGAGGGCATCTGGGGTGGTTGGAGGGTGTGGGCTCCTCCCCATTGTGGCAGCATCTGCCTTGACTTTGAGGAGCTGGCTCCATGAGGTTGGGCTCATTTGGGGCTGATGCAGCCCCAAGGCTGTGGAGATATTTCCCAGCCCTGCTGCATCTGATTAGTGCTGTTGGGTTTTTCTGAAGATGACGGGTTTGTTTACACTGGCTCTTGGTTTATTATTATGGCCAGGCTACTGGAATCTAAGGCCTCGGCTTTATACTGGGGCCAGCCTGGAGAAGCTGCCTGCAGGTTGTAGTCTTTATACCCAACTTTCATTTCAGTATCCTTAGGGAGTTTGCTGTTTAGAGGTGTCTTAAAAGAGTCCTTTGGTAAACTGAATCCCCTTTGGTCCCCTCTACTTGGATTTTTAGCGAGGAATTTGCTTGAAGAAGCCCATGTGCCAGATGAGGCTTATTTTCATGGCAGAGAAACCCCAAGCTTCTCACTCTCGTGCACCTCTACTCCTAACCACCTTTCACAAGATTTTCAGGTCTTGAGAAAGGCAAACACGTGGCAGATGTAAATAGAGAACTGACGTGGAGTCAGATCAGAGGGTGTCCAGTGTCCCTGGAGAAGGTCCATGTCAGCTTTTGAGACATGGGGGACACTGCCTAATATGGCAAGGAGCTCCCAAAGGCTGTACCACGGTTTCATTTCCCCTACACTTCATTTACCAGGCTTAGAAAGTGGCAGCCTGGTGCAACTGAATAGGATATTTCTGAATTCCAGAGCATAGGATATACATGAGTGAGCTCTTCACGTCTACTCATCATCGTAAGATATCCTACTGTGGCTCATGGATGGCAGTGGAGTTTCAGTTTGAATAACAAAGGCCATCCCTTGGTCCACAGCCACCTGGGATATTATGAGAAGGATCCTGAGTAGTATGAATAAGTACCATGATGGATATTGTTATAATGGCCATCGTGGTCGATTAGTGATGTCCAGCAGAGGCAAAGGATTTGTATCTTCACTTGCAGGAGTCTTGCCTGCTGTGCTTCCTTATGGAGGTTACAAGTTAGCACCCACTGCCAGGGAGTTGCCTCCTAGACTCTTGGACACAATTTTCTTAGTTAACACCAACACAAAAGAGTAAAACTTACTCTGCCCTTCATGTTTACTTCCCTTATTTCTTCCCTCAGTTCTGAGAGACTTGTTTCTTTTCCAAGTAGTGACTCAGATTAGCCTCTCCCTCAGGTGTGACTTCCTCCTGCACATAAGGGTGTGACTTGGCTTTCCAAGTCCAGCAGTGTAACCCTGTTTATGCAGTCATGTAACAGAAATCACTATACCCACTGTAATAGAAGAGTCTGTGATAGAGTACCTTCCTCACATTGTCACCACCATTTCTCATGTGCCAGGTGTCCTGCTCCATGTTTGCTGTATGTTATATCATTTAATAATCACCTATTACCTTATGAAGGAGGCACTATTATCACCATTTGTGAACATAGAAACTGAGGCACAGAGAGTTTACATAACTTGCTAGCTTGTTGGAGGATTTAAACCAAGGTCTGTTTGGACCTTAACTACAAGGAACTGCTAGTTTCCCAGGCTAGGTGACCAAATCCACAATCAGTAAAACTGTGGTCAGGTGGAAATGTGTTTAGTAATATACCCTATGGAGATGTCACAGGTTAAAAAATCTTGTGTTTACAACTCTATTGAAGAAAGACCAATGCCCTGTTGCTGTGCCAACTCTACATTCACCAGTGTGTATTTCTTTTTTGTTGGCCTCTACCATTCCAGACATCCTTGTTTGGAGAGGGGACGTACCTCACAAGTGATTTGAGCCTGGCCCTCATTTACAGCCCCCATGGCCATGGGTGGCAGCACAGCCTCCTTGGCCCCATCCTTAGCTGTGTGGCCGTGTGTGAAGTCATTGATCATCCAGATGTCAAGTGCCAAACCAAGAAGAAGGGTGAGTGAGCACGTAGTCCAGACCCATGGCTGCAGGCCTCTGTTGGGGTAATAGGCTCTTCTTGTTGGCCCAGCTGTTGGGTAGAGCACTGATCGCATGCTAAGGGATGGGCTGGGTCTGGAACAATGCAGGGGGCCTGCCTTCTAGGAGGGAAAAGCCTTCTTAGGTTTTGAACACACATTGGAAAAGATCATTTACCACAGGTTGGAGGTAGGGAGTGCCAGATGAGGGGATTGGTAAGGCAACTCAGAGAAAGGAGCAATCATTGCAAGTCCAAGTAGCCAGGGAAAGCTTTGGGAAGGAGGCAAGATCTGGCAAAGAACTGAATGTAAGGTGAGAACATGGGCTCCCTAAGAATTGATCTAGGTCTTATTTATTCTTGGGCATCTAGTGTCAGCAGAGAGTCTGGTATGTACTTGACGTTCAACAAGTATCTGCTAAACTAGAGCTAAGAACATTGGGTCCAGGTCCTCTGATCTACTCTGGTGTGTGCTGGAGCCCCAGAGGGTGTGAGGGGCAACTGAGGCCACAGGGAGCAAGTCCTGGGTTCTCCAGGAAGCAGATGACTAGCTGGCTGCCTCATCTTCACTGCCCTGATGTGTCCCTCAAACTGCATGCCCTGTGCCCCCTGCTGTGTTCTCTTCCTCCAAGGCAGAAGAGTCATAGACCTGTCAGTCCAGTCTCCACAACTGGCCTGCCAGTTTTACTAAGAAGAGGAGAATTCAGAAAACTGACTGTTCTGGCCTTTAATATAAAACAACTGGAATCCTGAGGAGTAGGCCCAGGTCCCACACTACCCTCCCAAATCAGAGGGCACGAATGTTTGCATTTGTAATACTTAGGAAGTTTGCAAGTGGTGACATTAAACATCAAAATAAAACTTTGCAGCCTCTGCTGACACACAGTTTGGCCCTGTTTTTGTTCTTTTTTTTTTTTTGTAAAACCTTTTCATGTGGTTAAAGGAAAAAGTTTTAAAATAGTCTTGGTAGGAAGGGTGGAATAAAGTATTCCAAGAAGCTCAAATCTAGTATGGTTTTATTAAAAATACCCAATAAGGGCCTTGTTTCAGATAAAGTCCTCTGCCTAGCCTAGAGTAATTTTTTTTCCTGCTTTTCCACTCAGCTGCATTTTTCTTCCTTGTATCTCTTATATTTTCCTGTTCCTTTTGTCTTCCCCCCATTTGACCACCTACCTGCCTGCCTGCCAGATTCTCTGGTTCAGTGCCGTTTTACATATACATACAGGCTCATACCTCAGCGCGCCAGGGCTTGCTGCCTCAGGATAGGGAGATTTGACTCATTTCTATTTCTACTTTGCTTCTTTAGTTAATTGTAAATTGCCCTCCTGCCCCGCTCCAGTGAAACTGTGCTTTACTTGCCTTATTCAGATTCCAAAGAGATAGACAGAAGAAGAGCAAGAATCAAACATAGCGAAGGGGGTGACATCCCTCCTAAGTACTTTGTGGTCACCAATAACCAGCTCCTGCGAGTGAAGTACCTTCTGGTGTATTCACAGAAGCAGCCCAAGAGGTAAGAAGCATGGTCCCTAGGTGAAGGATAGGAGGCCAACTAAAGGCTGTATTCAGAGGATGGTTTCACCTTTACCAGGGCTGCTTTCCTTCAGCCTTAGGCCTCCACTTTGTATAAAATACATAAAGTACTAAGCTAGTACTTACGAGTCAGAGGAGATATGGTCCTGACGCAATAGGGTCCATGTGTTCTAGTGAAGAAGATAGGAAGATTTATAAACATAGGTCTTTCTATGAGGGATGGAATGAAGCCAAATTTGTGACCCCTTAGCCACAAGGCCCATAATTGTGGTCTGAAACCCACTGATTTAAGCTGAGAGGCAGGGCAGCAAGGGGTCACTGGCTGAAGCTGTGCAGCCTAGCTCAGTCACTTTTCCCCATGGTTGTTGACCCTCTGCCTGCCCCTCCATGGATCTGAGATGCTTTATCCTTATCTCCAAAATGAGGTGTTGAAACTGGGGGTGGGGCTCAGTGGGAGAGCACTTGACTAACACACACTATCCCTAACCCTTCAAAGAATAAATGATCCCTTAGCTGGACATGGTAGTGCATGCCTATAATCCCAGCAACTCAGGAGACTGAGGCAGGAGGATCACAAGTTCAAAGCCAGTCTCAGCAACTTATCGAGGCCCTAAGCAACTCAGTGAGATCCTGTCTGTAAATAAAATATAAAAAAGGACTGGGGATGGGGTTCAGTGGTTAAGCGCCTCTGAGTTCAATCCCCAGTACAATAAAAATAAGGACCTTTGGCTCTGAAGAACTATGGTGAATGCCTAGTCCCATTTCAGTAGTGTGGTGGTGGGAGGATCTGTAGGATTCTAAAGGTTGGGGGTCACTTAGAGACCTTGCATGTTGTTGGAGCCCATGCTAGAGCTTCCCATGCATATCAGCAGCAGGTGCACTAGTTTGACAGGAAAAGGGGTCATTTTTAAAGTCCTGCTTCTTATGCATACCAGTGCTTTCCATGCTTCCAGAATTTATATGCAAGTAAAATCCAGCCTCCACCTAAATTTGGTAATCTATATAAGGTTTCTAAGTCTTGGAACAATATTCTTTGGTTTTAAAGAAACATCTGATTTCTATTTAATATTCCATTTGGCCCATGCCTATAATTCCGCTCATTTAGGAGGCTGAGGCAGGAGGATTGCAAGTTTGGGACCAGCTGCAGCAACTTGATAAGACCCTGTTTCAAAGTAAAAAAATTAAAAATAAAAAGGAATGGGAATGGAGTTCAGTAGTAAAGCACCCTAGGTTCAATCCCCAATATGCCAGAAAAAAAAAAAAAAAATCCAATCCTTTTCCCACAGTTCCTGGAGTGTATCTTAAGTGAACACTTGAATGGTTTAGAACACCTCCTAGTGGGCCAAAGAGGATTTCCCAGCTCGGATTTATATCTGTATGTGTCTAAAAGGAAAAAGACTTTTGCTAAGTGGCCTGCACCATCTGGGCAGATACCCTGAGCTAGGTCATTCTTACAGATACCAAAGTCTTGCTTAAGAAAAGATGGGTTATAGAAGGTGAAAAAGAGGACATACAAAGGGAAGATCAGGGTGAGCTCACTGCATAGCTGTCTTTGTACATTTAGAAAATGTTCTGTTGAAAGGTGTGTTGGTGCCAGAGCAGACAGCCCCAGATTTCTTGGGCAAAGTATCCTGAAGCTTCACTTCATAACTATGCAGAGGATGAAATTCATCATTTCATTTTCTTTGAGCCAGAACTTGTTGCATACACTTTTTTAAAAATGTTTTTTTTTTTTTTTCCTTCCTGTTGCCAACATCACTCTTTTCCCCTTCAGCAGGACTTCGAGCCAGCTCTCCTGGTTTTCCAGCCATTGGTTCATGGTCATGATGTTCCTGTATCTGCTGCTGCTGCTCATAGTGAGTGTCATCAACTCCTCTGCTTTCCAACACTTTTGGAATCGTGTTAAAAGATAATCTTTCTGGTTCTGGTGTGGGGACCACCTCAACCATGTGCCTTAAGATAGCTTGTTTCCTACCTTCTGTGCCTCATGTCCGGCCAGGTCGAGCCTGGGGACTAGTTGAGGGTCACAGGACAATTTTTAAAATGCCATAAATGTACTGATTGCCTTTGATGATGCTCCCAGCC
This sequence comes from Callospermophilus lateralis, assembly GCF_048772815.1. Classification (NCBI taxonomy): domain Eukaryota; kingdom Metazoa; phylum Chordata; class Mammalia; order Rodentia; family Sciuridae; genus Callospermophilus; species Callospermophilus lateralis. The sequence goes on along the minus strand of NC_135307.1, from coordinate 109,037,897 downwards.
AGACTCCAGTTTGTTGGGACGCCTGGATCCTCACTCACAGTTTTCAGGGAGCCCTCCCATCTGCTCCTTCCTGAACAGACCTAGGGAGTTGGCTCTTCAGCCAGGGCCAAAGGAAAAAGTCCTGCTGCATTTAAAAACAAAGTGTCCAAGCTGTCAGTGGTATGTTTACAATCATTCCTGGCGGAGGTTGGCCCTTTCTCTCATGCCTTCTGGAAGGCGGAACATGTATAGTGGGGACTATAAATCACTAGGCGGTTGCCTTGTTTTGGCTTGAGACACCCAAGAGGGACAGTCATGTTTCTCATAAAAATCAGTGGGATGGTTTTTGGATTCCATCAGTTCTTGTATGTGAGTGCAAAACATTTTAACAGTTTTCTCAAATCAACAGACAGCCTTCTGCTACAGCTGTACCTCCCTCCCCACAAACCATGGAAGAAAAAGAAAGGAGTCAGGGCCCTGATTTTTTAAAAATTTCAGACTTAACCTGAGCAACTCAAGACATCTATTTCTAAAAATTACCAACTGTTGCTTATAGCTGAAATGGAACCAAATGTTTGTTTTCTGACTTTTTAAAATAGCTATTTGACAAAGTAGTCTTTGTGAGCTGAGAAGAGGGGAAATTTCTGAACCTAAAGCACCCTTTGGTCAGGACACACAGCCTCTTTCCTAGCTGTGTCCTAGAATGAAGGATCTGAGCCTCAGGCTTGCTCTTGTTCTTATTCTCACAAAGCTGCCTTGATTGTGGCCTGCCATCCTCAAGTGCCACATTGCAGGCCGTCAGTGGGCTGCTGGCCTTGGAAACAGAAGCCTACTCAGCATGTCACAAATCCACATGATTTGAGCCTCCTTCAGAGGGTCACTGTCAGCCAGGGCTTTAAAGTGTAGGAAGAGCCTCTGCCGCCAGGACAACCGTAGCCCAACTTGGTCCTATTGTCTATTCCCTTTGTCCTGCTGAGTTTCAGCTGTCATGGAGCCCTGTCCAATTTGGGGGTGAGATTGCTGTAAAGAAGGGGAAGAATCATTTTTCTACAATTTATAAAATTGTGAAAAAGCCACTGTCATGGTTTTTACATCGAATATTGAAACATTTCAAAAATAATAAAGATATTTTCCTAATTACTAAGTTGTCTTTGTGGCTGCTTTCAGCCTGAGCCTGAGTCGGCTGTGTATGCCCTGTTGTTAAAAATCTTATCCTCTCTTTCCTTGTCCAAGGTGACCATTTGCTGGAGAGCGTGTATCACCAGGATATCTAGTAGGTAGGATTTGTTGTCATTGACCCCAAATAAGAGCACCTACAGTGTACCAGGCACTAGGAATATAAGCAGGATCAAAAATTCCCCTGCCCTCATGGAGCTGACAGTCTGGCAAGGTGGGCAGATGGACGGATGTTTTGGGAATGAGGTTGGCATTATGTGATTTTATGAGTTTTTGGGAAACACTTGGCAAGGAGCCCTAATATGGTCTGGGATCAGGAAGCATGGGATTGACACGTGTAGCACCACACCTTACATGTACTGATCTCGTTAGTCTTCACAGCAGGCTGTATCAAGAGACAAGGCGCTAAAGACTCAGAGAGTTTACCCAAGGTTAGAAGGCTGAGAAGTGGTCAAGCTGGGAGTTAAACCTGGCTGGCAGACTGATGTCAGTGTCCATCTCACAACTAGTGTCAGTTTGGACTAAGGGAGGAGGAGTGTTTAATGCAGTGAGAAGAGCACAAGTGAAGACCTACGGTTCTTAGAGAAGCTAAAAGTAGAGGGTTGTGAGCTGAGAAGAGGGGAAATTTCTGAACCTAAAGCATCCTTTGGTCAGGACCCACAGCCTCTTTCCTAGCTGTGTCCTAGAGTGAAGAAAAAGAAGGGGGTGAGAAATTGGGCTGGAGAGTGGAGTAGGGGCAATTCTTGAAAGACCTAAGAACTATAGGCCAGGGAAAGCTATTAGGAGGTTTTAAGCAAGGCAAACAAGATTTTGTTTTTAGGAATGTTATAAGCTGGTGGTTGGAGAATGGATTCAGGATTATTTTGAGGGTTAAAAGAACTGAAAGGATAGGGCCAGCACAGAAAAATAGCTGATATGTATTGGCTACTGCTGCTGTTATTATTTTTATTTTTTTAATGGTCTAACAGAGCAGAGAGCCTGCAAAGGAGCAGAACAGGAGTGCCCAGAGAAAACAGGAGGAAGTCAAGACAGCAAGGTGTCATAGAAATCAGAAAAGAGAAAAGAGGGCTGGAGGCTGGGGATGTAGCTCAGTTGGTAGAGTGCTTGCCTAGCATGCACAAGGCCCTGGGTTCAATCCCAAGCATACATACACACACACACACAAAAAAAAAAAAAAAAAAAAAAAAAAATTGGGGGTGCTGGCGTTGTGGCTCAGCAAAAGAATGTTTGCCTAGCATGTGCAAGGCCCTGGCTTCGATCCTCAGCACCACATATAAATAAATAAATAAAAGTATTGTGTACAACTAAAAAAATAAATATTAAAAAAAAAAAAGCTGGATGATCAGTGCCAAATGCTGTGGAGAAATAGGATTGTACCTGAGGAGTTTCTTTGGGATTCACTGTGTAAGAGATGATTGGCTAACTCGGCAGGAGTGGTTGCAGTGGAGTTCCTGTAGGGAATATGGATGAAAACTTCATAGACGTGGAGTTTCATGCATAGTTTCCAGGAGTTCTTAGTTCCTCAAGACCTGGCCATACATCGCAGATTAGGAACCCCTGCTTTGGCTTGAATCTGCTGTCACATTAGCTCACTGCTGGAGAGCAGGGAGGGAGGAGGAGTGGATCTCATTCATTCTGGCAATATTTATTCCAAACCTAACTCTTTATTTTTTTTTTCCCTACCTCCCCACCACCACACAAAAAAAAGATCGAAAAGATGCTAATGCCATACCTGATGTGATTATGGGGACATGAAGATAAATAAAAAGTGATCTTACCCTCCAGAAGCTCCAGGTCTTCAGATAGGTGTATTTTGATGTGGGGGATAGAATTCCTAGAGTCCAGAGGGTTGGAGTGAGCAGGAAGGAATGCTAAGGCAGAGCTGCTTTATGACTTCTGTGGGCCCTGGGCACTTTTGCCTTTTGTTTTCCACTTCTTCTTTCAAAAAGTATTTAAAGGGCTGGGGTTGTGGCTCAGTGGTAGAGTGCTTGCCTTACTCACGTGAGGCCCTGGGTTTGAGCCTTAGCACCACATTAAAAAAAATAATAAATAAATAAAATAAAGATATTGTGTCTATCTACAACTTAAAATTTTAAAAAAAGTATTTAAAAATTACATTGTACAATTTCATTTGTAAATGCAGAAAGCTTTCCTTCTGATCTTAAAAGAAATTAAAACATTTTTGTAACATGGGCCTTAAGCACAGTGCATACCTTGTCTAATGTATGAGTCGGTCCTAGACAATGTAATGGGGAATAGTGTGAGACCTTGGGCTCCTGGGAATGGGCAGGTAGGAGAGAGACAAACCCTAAATGAGATACTCAGCTCTACCTTAAATTGAAGACAGATCCAAGGTCAAGCAATTCTAGGAAATGGCGAATTTGAGGTGCAGGGATATGGGAGCCTAGGCTTGTGTGGCAGGCACCACTTCCCCTCTCTGTGGAGGGGTTGAAGTACCCACTGGGTCAGCAGCTTCACCAGTCAGCTGGTGGCAGGGGAGACCAGATGGTAGTGCAATTGGAGCCACATCACTTTGGGGCCCCAGCTTCCTTGGATTTGTGAAAACCAACTCCTTCAACCCTCTGTCACTAAAGCCATTGTCAGGTGGTATAGCTTTGGGAGAAGTGGCTAGGGGGCCTCTTACAGGTCAGGCTCAGGGATCCTGTGAACTGTCAGTTTCCACTACAAAAGGAAAGGGTCTCACTGTGGTGTTTTGGATAAGCATACATATGTAGATGGAAGAGAGATGGTATAGGGGATATGATTCAATGTTGTTTCTGATTAATTCATTTCATTAAATATTGATTGCCTACAAAGTCAGGAGAAGGTGGGGAGTGTGTGATTTAAAGAGCCTCATTCAGATATTTTTCTTTAGAACATGGTCCCATCCCATCTGAGCCCATCCGCCAAGCGCAGGAGGTTTATGTTGGCATGGAGTCCTCCGCACTCACCCTTCCTGTTGCCATGGAGATTCTTAGGCCCCAGGGCTGGATTGAGGACCAGGCCCCTCCTTAAGCCCCTCCACTGTACCCCGCACTTCTCACTCCTCTCCTCTCTTCATGCCCCACCTCCTGAGTTTTCCATTTCTTGGTCTTTGTTTGTTTTTGCCTTTGTCAGTCTCCCCCCTCTGGATGGATTTGTTTGTTTCCAAACTGTCTGAGGTTTTGCACCATGGAGACAGTGTCCTGGGCTGCCTCTACCTCTGATCTGGTTAGAATAAGCCCCTCTCCTTTGCATGCATCTCCAACCTGACATTTGGAACATCCAAAACAAATCCCAACATTCTGAAGCAAGATAGAAACCACCGTCCCCACCCACTTTTCTGGCGCCCTTATCCGCCTGGAACGGGTTTTTCGAAAATTTCCAGTGTTCTGCTACAGTGTCTGTATACTGGAGGGGAAGCGGCATTTACTGAACACTTTATACCTGTCACTGGACTGTGCTTTGCTTGTTAAAAATCTGGTAGTGAAGTTGATGTTTCCTGCATTGAAATTCAACTGCAAATTTCTTTCTTTTTTTTTTAATTATTTTTTTAAATTTTTACTTGTTGATGGACCTTTATTTATTTATTTATTTATTTGTATATGATGCTGAGAATCGAACTCAGTGCCTCATGCATGCTAGGTAAGCACATTACCACTGAGCCACAACCCCAGCCCATCAACTGCAACTTTCTTGAGGGCAACGAACGTCTAGGTCAGCTTTGTATATCCGTGTACCTCATATATGGTGGGGGCCCAAGAAAAGTTTGTTGAATGAATAAATGGACAAAAGGATGAAAGAAATTTCCTTGCAATAGCAGAGTCATGGCTGAATATTGGCAAAAGGAGATTGAAGTTAGATGTGAAGATAAAAATGCATTGGTAAAGCAGTGGGAAGAGTGAGTGTTTAGCAAAAGTTGTTGCTTGATTTCAGGGAGTTCCCAACTTCTCTTTCTCCAGAAGTACCTTTTAGGCTAGTGAGGTGGGCAGGACAGAGCCTTGTGTTCCATTTAAAATAAGAACAGTCCAAAGATTAAACTATTGATTTGGTGCTTATTCATACACCCATGTAAATGTCTGATAATAACCTTTCCTAAGAACAGATTTTAGTAATGAGTTGGAGGATGGTGGTGAAAGAGGTTCAAGTCAAAGGAGTTTTGGTCATATCAGAACATGGATCCACAGGAGCCAAACTTTGCTCCATTTCCATCTTGCGGAAGGTGGACTCCAGTCAAAACTGGTGCTGCCTTGCCCTTCCAGCCAGCCTTGATGACATTGGTCAGGTCAGTCAAATGCCCACTAGAGGGGGCAAGAAGGAGACAAGGCCAGTTTGAATTACTGAAAGCATAGATTGCAGACTGGCTTAAATATGCAGTTTTACTATTCTCAAGTAAGTACTAGCTATACCAAAGAGGTTCATAACATATTGCCTATTGGAAGCCTGTAGGGATTTAAAACTAGCACAATAACTATATATTTGTGTATATATATATATATACATTTTTTTCAATTTTTTTTTAGTTATAGATGGACACAATACCTTTATTTTGTTTATTTATTTTATGTGGTGCTGAGGTTGAATCCAGTATCTCAGACATGCTAGGCAAGTGCTCTATCACTGAGCCACAACCCCAGCCCTATGAGTTATATTTTTAAAGGACTTGAAGGTGCATTATAAGTATTGACCTCTTTGACCACTGATTTCCTTTGGATAAGACTACCTCTTCTTGGGCTCGGGATGTGGCTCAAGCGGTAGTGCGCTCGCCTGGCATGCGTGCGGCCCGGGTTCGATCCTCAGCACCACATACAAACAAAAGATGTTGTATCCGCCGATAACTAAAAAAAAATATATTAAAAAGTTCTCTCTCTCTCTCTCTCCTCTCTCACTCTCTCTTTAAAAAAAAAAAAAAAAAAAAAAAGACTACCTCTTCTTATCACCTAGGGGGTCATTCACCCACCTGGTGCCATAACCCAATGTCCTCCTTAGGGGACAAACCCCTTTTCCAGTCTCACCGGCAGGTTTTTGTTTTTACTTTTATTTTTTGAGACAGGGTCTCACTAGGTACCCTGTCTAACCTTGAACTCACTATCCTTCTGTCTCAGCCTCCTAAGTAGCTGTGGCTACAGGCATGAGCCACCACGCCTGGCTTTCATTGGATTTGGTGAAGAGGATAGTCTACCCCCTCCACCCACATACTCTTGAGTAGAGCAGTGATTGGCCTCAGTAACTGTTTCAGGCACAGGCATGTGACCCAGTTAGATAATAGAATGGCAATAAAGTAAACCTCAATTTTTGCTGAGGCTCCTGGGAAAGAACTTGCTTTTCCATTGCTCCTGGATGTGAGAGGCCAGCCTTTCTTTTTCCATCTTGCTTTCGACATGGCTGACAGCAGGGCCACCAAGTCTTGTGATGCTGTTGGAATACTAAATCCAGTGGTACTTAAAGCCAGGCTCTTCACTTAGGTGACCAATGCATTCCTTTTTATTTAAGAGTTTAAGTTAAAAAAGAATTATAATGCAAATAATAATAATAATAATAGAGCTCATGTAAAAATAAATAAATAAATAAATAAACAACAACAACACCAAAGATTTAGAAGCTAGCCTCAGCAACTTAGCAAGGTACTTAGCAACTCAGCAAGACCCTGTATCTAAATAAAATACAAAAAAGTGCTGTGACCCAGTGGTTAAGTGTCTCTGAGTTCAATCTCCCATACCAAAAATAAATAAATAAATAAGGACCCCCCCCCCCCCCGCCATAAAAAAGAGTTTAAGTTAAGTTTTGCAGAGAATAAAGATATGGGGGGGGGGTCTTAGTTGATACCATTTGCCATCCTGGAGCATTATTATGTTTGGTGCAAGTCTGTTACTAACTTTAAAAAAGATATGACTCCTAACTGGGCACGGTGGTTCACGCCTATAATCCCAAGTGTCTCAGGAGGCTGAGGCAGGAGGATCTTGAGTTCAAAGCCAGCCTCAGCAAAAGTAAGGCACTAAGCAACTCAGTGAGACCCTGTCTCTAAATAAAATACAAAATAGGGCTGGGGATGTGGCTCAGTGACCTAGTCCTCCTGAGTTCAATCCCTAGTAACCCCCGCCAAATAAATAAATAAGACTCCTAAACTGGTATATCTGGATTGATGAAAGAGACCCATGGACTCTCCCCACAAGGCCCTCAAATTTGTAGAAAATAAGAGATGGGTAAAACACACAAAAAGCTACCATGTTCTGAGGCCTTCTGTAGCCTCAGTGTCAAGCCACCTTTTTGGATCAACTTGAACTCTTGTCCAGAAAGGCCTCCAAGCTAAGAAACACCATGGCATTCTGAGATCTGGAAGCAGCACAGGGTGGGACTCAAAAGAATCTGGCTTTCAGGAAGATGAGAGGCCGGGGCTGTAGTAATCAGAGAAGGGATGAGGGACAAGAGCACAAGCATTTATCAAGTGCTTCCTGCATGATGTGCATATTGGAAGACCTATTTAATTCTCACAATATCCTTTCAAGGAAGATACTAAGAAGAAACAGGCTTGGAGAGGTAACTTTGCCAAAGGGAAAAGGCCAGAAAGAACCAAAGTTGCATTAATAAGCAAGGCAGGTAGGTACAGGCCACAGCTACAGGGACTGTCTGATCAAAAAGGATCTGGGCTGGTGGTAGAGGAAGACTTTATAGAAAATGAGCTCCCTTTTATGGTGCTGGGGATTGAACCCAGGGCCTTGTGCAAGTGAGGCAATACTCTACCAACTGAGCTACATCCCCAGCTCCTCTGTACTGTTTTATAAGCAGGGGCACCTGTGATGCCAGACATGGCTCCTGTGGGAAGACTCCCCTTATGCCTACTCTATTAAATATGGTCCTGGGCTCAGCTGTGTTCATCTGCCCAGCCCCATCACTGTGGACGTAGGAGGTGAGCTCAGAGGTGCACATGACTCTGAATGTGGGACAGGCGGGAGATGACCCCTCCCTCTCACCATTGCTGCCTGCTCAGAGCTCCAGCCATCAGCCTGCTTTGATTATGATTTCTTTGAGACCTCACATCCAGAGGCTGACAGCAGCCAAATCCTCCTGATTGTCTGAGATGTTCCTGACATCAGAGAATAAACAGTCTCCCCTGTCTGGCCAGCTGTGCTGAGCAGCATTCCTGTCTTGGCCCGCCTGACTGGTGGGGCTGCAGCCCTGTGTCCACCTCCAGTAGAGGCCTGTGGGACCTGGTCAGGGAGAGAGAGAGAGGGGAGGTCACTGTATGTCTCCATGCTGGACAGGACATTCTCTTTGAGTCCCTGTTTTGTCCATTACCAGGCACCTCAGCCTCAAGTCACTGCTAGAGAAGCCCCGTGTTTCTAATGACTATCAGTTTAGAGAAGACCCCTACTAGTTCACTGTCCTTGGGGGTCAAAGCCTGTACCCCTGCCCAGGAGATTCCCCAGGTAATCTGAGATGCCTGCATTATTCTAGCTAGATTCAAAGTCTGCACACCCAAATGGCTTCTTTTACAGACGCAGACACAGAAGAGGGGAGACAGAAGAGGGACTTGAAACCTTGCCTTTACTTCCTATGGCCCTGGAGCGCTGTGGATGCTGTGGCCATGATGATGTTAGAGGCTCTGAGCGGGAGGAGCTGCCTGTGTTTGTGGAGAGGAGTAGGGGTGTTTTCATCCCAGGCCTGTTTTGGAGATCAGGCTTGTGGCTGAGCCGTTTCCTGCAGAAGCAAGGCCCCTGGAAAAGCACTGTTCTCCAGGCACTCCTAAATCATCCTGTTGGGAACAGAGCTGGGGCAGCAGGACCTGAGTGGGGCTCTGCCACTGTGCAGAGTCCAGTGCCCAGCCTGGGGTTGGCCAGACCACAGGAGGCACCTTGGGGTGGAGGGCAGAGCCCTCTGGAATAGGACCCCCCCCCCCCCAGCATACACCATCTGCTGCTCTGGTGGCTTGGAACTGCGGGGGAGGAGACAGTAGCCTTTCTGGGCCAGTCTGCAGAAGGAATTCCTCTAGGAGCCCCCTCTGGCCGCAGACAGGAGGGGAGGGAGGCAGACAGGCAGCCCAGGGGACTCTGTGGACAGGTGTCTCACTCCCAGTCTGTCTCGGGCCTACTGTTTTGCCTTTGCGTAGCTGAGTAGATCAGTGTGGGTTTGTGCAACTGTTCTCAGCGTCTCTGTGTGGGTGGCTGCATGTCTGGCTGGAGACTGGTTCTTGGGTAGGAAGTGTGCTTTTTGGAAGTGTCCACATCTCTCTGTGGGGCTGTGGATATGGATATCTTTGAGGGAAGGCGCCGGCTTCTATACCTTTGCAAAGATGAGTGTCTGCTCCTGCATATGTGTGTCCCTGAGAGTGTGCCTGTGAGGTCATTTTGGCATACGTGTGAACTTGTCCTTCTTGTTGTAAGCTTAGGCATATGTGTCTCTCACATTGTGTGCTTATTTACCAATAGTATGACAACAAGCCTCTGAAAGCATGTATGTGTGTCTGTAATTTGTGCAGAAGCATTCACTGATTTATTCCTAATGTGGTTTGCTCATTGGACATCTTTAAAGTACTTGCTCTGTGACTAGTCCTGCACTGGGCACTGGGAATTTGGAGAGGTGTCTGTGGCTGGAGTAGAGCCAAACTGTTGTCATCTAAAGGTGTTCCAGGCCTGGGGCCATTCTTACTGTTTCTTGATAGAAAGGAACCGTGGCAAGTAGCAAGATCAGAACAATACAGTACATCTGTCTGGGTGCCTCTGTGTGCACCGTGTCTGCATGTCTGCCTGTGTGAATGCGGTTTGTGTTTGATCTCCTAGAGGGCAGAGCTCACAGCATTTCTGCCATCTGTTGCCTTGCCTAGGTTGGCTCAGGACTATGTGACAGGCAGGGGTGGTGGGAGGGTCTAGATACCATTCCGACACCCAGCTAAGACTTGTTCTGTGATTTGGCCTCAGTTTCCTAACCTTTAGAATGAAGGGGTTGGGTTTCCTCAACATTAACTGTATAGGTCTTTTTTGGTTTACAGAAGGAATATGGTTAATTCCTGAGTTAATTACTTTTTAAAGGTCAAATTGGGAGACAGCTAATTGTAGGAATTTAGGATTCAGACAGCACTGTTTTGTTTTTTTTTTCAAAGAGAGAGAGAGAGAGAGAGAGAGAGAGAGAGAGGATTTTTTAATATTTATTTTTTACTTTTTGGCGGACACAACATCTTTGTTTGTATGTGGTGCTGAGGATCAAACCTGGGCCACACGCATGCCAGGCGAGCGCGCTACCGCTTGAGCCACATCCCCAGCCCAAGCACTAGGTTTTAATTCCAGTTCTGCCATGATGTCCTTTAGAGTTACTTAACTTCTGTCTTGATTGTTGCGAGAAATAATGTGTAAAGTGCTGAGCATAGTAGATGTTCAATAAATATTAGTTTCTGTTCTTTTCTAGAGTCTTTCCCTTTCTTTGTTCTCTACCAACTCTAGATTTAGTAGAAATGTTGACTGATCAAATTCATTTAAACTGCATGTTTAAGGAGATCTGGCCTATTGTGGTTGGGGGCAGAGGGGACAGTTGGAGAGAATCTGGCCCATTTTTCAATGCCTTCTAAGTAGCCACTGATGTAAATCTGTGTGTGAGCTGTTTTCTCTACCCCTCCACCCTGTTCTCTGATGTGAACCCTTAACACCTCAGTCTTGGATATACACAAGAACTATGGAACAGGCTCAATGCCTGCTTCCATTCTGAATTCTGCCCCTGAGACACTCCCCAGTACTAAAGGATGCTGAGCTAAGTAGAATCAGGCCACAGGGTGGAGCTGGGTCAGGTAAGGCCTTAGGCTCTCGACATGTCTGTGCCTGCCTGCCCAGCCCAGTAGTGGGCAGATCCAGCCAGGGCAGCTGTCCCCCATGATTGATACTCCTGGGAGGCCATTGCTCTACTCTTAGCATAGGTGGCCTTAGGATCCTGCAGCACCAAGGAGAAAGAGGAGACCCTCCCTTCCCCCATCACTCTGTCCCCTCAAGGCCTCTAGAATGAGTTCCAGCAGGGACAGCACAGTTTGGGTAGGGCAGGAGATAGCACCTCTCAGCCAGGGTTGATGGGGGTAACCGTCTTGGGAATCCCCTGGAGCCTGTTAAAATTGGCAGCTCTTCTGCTCTCCTGAAATATCCCTGACCCGGAGGGAATGAAGGAGGGGTCTAAGGTGCAGCCAGGGTTGCTGAATTGGGAAATGCTCAGAAACTGAGCTCGGGGGTGGCAGAGGCCCTAGGAGAGGCAGGAAGAGGGTCTGCCCTAGAGGTCATGCTGGCCATCTCTCTGACCCCACTCTCAGGAAGGGCTGAAAATTGGTTTAGCGGTCTCCCACCTCCAGAGATTACCAGGGAAGTAGGATTATCTTGAGCTATAAAAGGCCTTCTGGGGGTCTTTGTGACCTTTCCTTACCATCTCTGGGCTGCTGTGTTTGGGACAGAACTGGGAATTTTCCGATTGAAAAAAATTGAAAGCAAGGGAGCAATTGGTGGGTTGTAGCCAAAGTAATGTGTTTAAGGAAATTTCTGCTTCATGCTGGCCAGGACAGGGAATGTCTGGTCAAAGAGCTGCTGACGGCCAGGGTCTCTGAAAGTAAACAGGCCACCTCCGATGGCTGTCTTGAGCTCATTTCCCTCACCAATGCAAGGGCGGTGGGGGGATGATGTCACCATAAGTGGGCCTCCTGGTCATGGAGTTTCTCAGCAAGTAGGACTGAGGCTGAGAGATTGCTGGCAGCATAGTGCTGCTGCCCAGTTATTGCAAACAGCTGATTCCCCTACAAGCAGCTCTGACACCTCCTCTACACACTCTGTGATGGGACTCCAGCCACATCCATGACCCCACAGCATAGGTGTTCCTGGGGAAACCTGGGATTAACTGCCCAGGCTCCAGCTTCCATGCAAGGCCTCTACCTCATCCAGAGAGCGGGACCTCCCCCAGCCTATGGAGGGGGCACCCAGAGTGGGGTTGGTTGCAAGGAATGGCCCCTAGAGGTACAGGCTCATATGGAAAGTGGACAGTGGCAACGTGCACTACAGCCTGTCTCCTGGGACCAGGCAACCAGGTCCAGTGGGGGAGTTTCCATGAGCAGAGAGGCCAGGTCAGGGGAAGCTGGGAGGTGGGGTGGGGAAAGAGCTACAAAGCCCTCTCTGTGCCTCCTCCACAGGCTCTTCCTGAGACTAAGCTGCAGGTGACACTTTTATGGGATTGAAAACCCCATGGCAGTTAGCAGCTGCCAGGGATTGGGACAGCCTCAATGCCTCCCCACTTCCTTTATACCACCCCGACTTCGTCTGCTGGGCAGGAAACGAGGAGCAGTGAGACTCCAGGTAGAAAAGTGGGCCAAAAGCTTCCTAGGGGAAGACTGGGGTCTTTTGCTACTTTGTGTCCCCTAGAATTCTGGGTTGACCTCACAGGGGCTTATCAGTCACACAGATCCACTCCACAGAGCAACTGACCCACTCAGTGGTTTCCTGACCAGCTCCAGGATGACCTAAAACCTCAGACTGATCGAGAGGCTCCCAGAGGAATCACTGCTTCCCTGACGTGCAGCCTGCTTGCCCGAACAGGCCGACCCTTTAATATAGTCTAATTATTCAACAAACAGTCATTCAGTGCCTCACCTTGTTTGTGCCAAGTCTTGTGCTGGATGCAGAGGATATAGCCACGAACAAGACAGACAAGAGTCCTGCTTTTCGGAAACTGACAATAAGTAAACAATAATGATGGAGTGGGATTTATGTGTTTTATGTTATGAAGGAAGTAAATGGGATTCTGTGGGAGACCATATACAGCTGACTCTACCCTGGGTCAAAATGCCAGCAAAGTAAGTCCAGTCATACATAAAAGGATAATGCTTCATGACCAAGTAGGGTCATGAAGCATTATTCCTACCGTGGAATAATGGTCAAAGAAGACCATGACATAGAAGAGACATGGGCACTGAGAATAAGAAACGACCGTGCAGAGAGCTGTGGGAGAGTGTCCAGGTAAAAAAGGCAGCGCCAAGGGCCTGAGGTGGGGAAGAGTTAGGCCTAATTTAGGAATAACCAGAAGTCACATGTGACTGGAACTTGTGAGTGGAAGAAGGTGGCAGAGATGAGTTGGAGGGAAGGGCAGGAGCAGACCAGGCAGGTCTTGTCAGCCACAGGGAGAACCTAAACGGGTGTGAGTGAAAGACTGAAGACTCTAGCAAAAGTGAGAGAGCATCAGAGAAGAAATAGATAATGGAATTTATAGTTGAAAACCTTGCCACAGTGGGCTGGGGTTGTGGCTCAGCGGTGGAGTGCTTGTCTTGTGTGTATGAGGCACTGGGTTTGATCCTCAGCACTGCATAAATAAATAAATAAATAAGATTAAGATATAAAACAACAACAAAAAAACTTTCCCACAAAGAAAACTCCAGGCCCAGATGCCTTCCCTGGTAAATTCTCAAATAGTTAAGAAAGAAATAACACCAAATTTATATAATCCTTTTTTTTTTTTTTTAAGAGAGAGAATTTTTTTTTTTAATATTTATTTTTTAGTTTTTCCGCGGACACAACATCTTTGTTTGTATGTGGTGATGAGGATCGAATCTGGGCCGCACGCATGCCAGGCGAGCACGCTACCGCTTGAGCCACATCCCCAGCCCCCAAATTTATATAAACTCTTCCAGAAAATTGAAAAGAAAGGAATACTTTATGACTTATTCTGTGAGGCCAGCATTATGCCTACTTACTAAAACCAAACAAAGTCATTCCAGGAAGAGAAAACTACAGGTCAATATCCTTCATGAGTATAAATGCAAAATTTTTGATCAAAATGCCAGCAAAGTAAGTTCAGTCATACATAAAAGGATAATGCTTCATAACCAAGTAGGGTTCACCTACAAATACCAGGTTGAAGTAACCTTTGAAAATCAATTAATAGGCCCAGTGGGGTGGCACACATCTGTAATCCCAGTCACTTGGGAGGCTGAGGAGGGAGGATTACAAGTTTGAGACTAGCCTCAGCAATTTAGTGAGGACCTAAGCAATTTAGTGAGATCCTGTCTCAAAAAAAAAAAAAAAAAAAAAAAGTGTCAGGGGGCAAGTGTGGTGGCGCAGGCCTGTAACCCCAGTGGCTTAGGAGGCTGAGGCAGGATCTTGAGTTCAAAGCCAGCCTCAGCAATTTAGCGAGGCCCTGGGTTCACTCCCCAGTACCAAAAAAAAAAGTGTGTGGGGAGTTGCTGGGAATATGGTAAAGTGTCCTTGGGTTCAATCCCCAGTTTGGGGAGTCAGGGTAGGGGGATAAATAAAATGAAAAGAAAAAAAGTAAAATTAATTAATAGAATTTACATATTAACAACTGAAAAAGAAAAAATACAAATGATCACCAGTGGAAGCAGGAAAAGCATTTGACAAATTCCAACATTTATTCCTGATCTAAAAACAAAACACCTTCAGAAAAGTAGGCAAAGTAAGGAACTCCCTCAACCTGATATATGACTTCATATAAAACATACTGCCAATTTCAGACTCAATAAATTGAGTGCCTTTCTTCTAAGATTGGGAATGAGGCAAGAAGTGTCTCTCTCTCTCTTTTTTTAAATATTTTTTTAGTTGTCAATGGATCTTTATTTCATTTATTTATATGTGATGCTGAGAATTGAACCCAGTGCCTCATACATGCCAAGCAAGCGCTCTACCACTGAGCCACTACCCCTGCCTCCAAGAAGTGTCTGCTCTTACCACATCTGTTTAAGATTGTACTGATCCTAGCCAGTGCTAATAATGTTAATAAAGCATACAATTTGGAAAGGAAAAAGTAAAACTATGAATTATTTGCAAATGGCATGATCATTAACAGAGAAAATCCTGAATAATATAGAAAAGTTACTGATATGAGTCAGTTTATCAAAATTATAGTATCAATTATAAAAATATCAATATATAAAAATCAGTTGTGGGGCTGGGGTTTTGGCTCAGCAGTAGAGCGCTTGCCTAGCACATGCAAGGCCCTGGGTTTGATCCTCAGCACCACATATAAATAAATAAAGGTATTGTGTTCAACTACAACTAAAAAATAAATATTAAAAAAATCAGTTGTATACCTGTATATGAACAACAAACACTTGGAAATTTGACATAAAAATATTCCATTTACAATATCACAAATATGAATTAGGGATAAATTTGAAATGTGTAAGACTTGTCCACTGAAAACTAGAAAACTGCTAGAGAAATTTAAAAAAATCTAAATGAGATTGAGACTGTTCATGAATTGGAAGACTTAATACTTTCAAGATTGCAGTTCTTCCCAAATCAATATGTAGATTCAAAATAATTTCAATCAACATCTCAACAGGCCTTTCTTTGTAGTAATAAACAAAGGACTTGAATAGTGAAAACAAGTTTTAAAAGAATTATGAAACTGGAGGATTTAGTGTACTTAATTTCCAGACTTAGTGTAAAGCTATAGTAATCAGTGTGGTAAAGATAAACATGTGTCACTGGAACAGAAAAGGTAGTCCAGAAATAGAACTATACACATACTGTCAGTTGACTTTCTCAAGTCTTTTTTATTGGTATATATTAAGCATACAGAACAGTAGGCCTCATCTTTTGGCATATTTGAACATGTATATGACATAATTTTATCTATTTTACTCCCTAGTACCTCTGCTTCCCCTGGTTCTCTCCCCCTATTTCCTTCCTCTGTACTAATGGTATTCTTTCTACATTAGGATTTCCCCCGCTCACGTAGCTTCCATATATGAGAGAAAACATGGCACTTGTCTGGGTCTGGCTTATTTACATAATATGATATCTCCATTTCCATCCATTTTCCTGCAAATGACATAATTTCATTCTTTTTAAATGGCTGAATAAGATTCCATCATCTGTGTATCTATTTCACATTTTCTTTATTCATTCATTAATATATACTTAGGTTGATTCCATAACTTAACTATTGCATGTGTTTTTTTTATTTTTAACTTTTGGTACTGGAGATTGAACCCAGGGGTGCTTAACCACTGAGCCACATCCCAAGTCCCGTCCCCCCCTTTTTTATGGAGGGTAAGGGATTGAACTCAGGGGCCCTCGACCACTGAGCCACATCCTCAGTCCTATTTTCTATTTTATTTAGAGACAGGGTCTCACTTGAGTTGCTTTGCACCTTGACGTTGCTGAGGCTGACTTTGAACTCACAATCCTCCTATCTCAGTCTCCCAAGCTACTGGGATTACAGGCGTGCACCTCCGCGCCCAGATATTGTGTATATTTTTAAAATATGCTGACTTTAATTCTCTCGAATACCAAGGATTGGTATATCTGGATCATGTGGTAGTTCTATTGTTAGTTTTTTGAAGACTCTCCATACTGATTTCCAGTGGTTGTACTAATTTACATTCCCACTAATAAGAATTTTTTAAAAAAAAATTTATAATTTCTTTTTTGGATGTAGATGGACACAATACCTTTATTTATTTTTTTATGTGGTGCTGAAGATTGAACCCAGTGCCTCCCACATGCTAGGCAAATGCTATAACCCCAGCCCAAGAATTCCTTTTTTCACTGTGTCTTCTACACATTTATTATTTTGTATTCTTGTTTTTGCCTTTCTGACTGGGGTGAGATGGAATCTCAATGTAGTTTTGTTTGTTTGTTTTGTTTTGTGGTGCTAGGGATAATCAAGCACTCTACCAACTGAGGTATATCCCTACCCCTCAATGTAGTTTTGATTTGCATTTCCCTAATGGCTAAAAGATGGTGAGCATTTTTTTTTCCACATACTTGTTGGCTGTTTGTACTTTTTTTGAGAAGTTTCTGTTCCGTTCATCTGACTATTTGTAAAGTGGGTTTTTGTTGTGGTTGTTGAGTTTAAGTCCTTTATATATTCATATTAATCCTTGGTCAGAAGAGTAATTGGTAAAGATTTTCTCTCTTTTTCTAGGCTCTCCCTTCACTCTGTTAATTGTCTTTTTTGTTGTTGTTATGCAGAAGATTTTTAATTTTATGCATCCCATTTATTGATTCTTGCTATTATTTCCTGAGCTATAGGAGTCCTATTTAGGAAATTGTTGCCTGTGCCTATATGTTAAAGTGATTCTCCCGTTTTCTTCAAGTGGTTGCAAAGTTTCTGTTTCTTTTTTCTTCCTTTGTGGTACAGGTATTTGAACCACTAAACTACATCCTCAGCCCTTTTTATTTATTTTTGAGTTAGGGTCTCATAAGTTGCTCAGGCTCCCCTTGAACGTGAGATCCTTCTGCCTTAGCCTCCTGGGTCACTGCGATTACAGGCATTCACTACTGTGCCCAACTAAAGTTCCTGGTCTTATACTTAGGTCTTTGATCGATTTGGAGTTGGCTTTTGAAAAGACACACCTTTGTGTACAAGAGAGATCTGGCCTTGTTCTTCTTATCAGCATCCAGTTTTCCCAGCACCATTTGTTACCAAAGCTGTCTTTTCTCCATTGGGTTTTTGGTACCTTTGTCTAGAATCAGATGACTATAGCTGTGTGGGTTTGTTTCTGCATCTTCTATTCTATTCCATTGGTCTGCTTGTCTGTTTTATGATAGAACCATGATGTTTTTGTCACTATGGCTTTGTAATAAAATTTCAAATTAGATATTGTGATGCTTCCAGAATTATTCTTTTTGCTTAGGATTACTTTGGCTGTTCTGGGTCTTTTGTTCTCCCATATGAATTTTAGGATTTTTTTTCTGGTTCTCTGAAGAATATTCTTCATATTTTGATGAGAATTGTGTTGAATCAGTAGATCACTTTGATGATACAGCCATTAATTCTGCCAGCCTATGATCATGGGAGGTCTTTCCATCTTCTAGTATCTTCTTCAATTTATTTTTTCAGAGTTTTTATTTTTTCATTTTTTTAATTTTTAGGTGGACACCATATCTTTATTTTATTTTTATGTGGTGCTGAGAATCGAATCCAGTGCTCACGTATGCTAGGCGAGCGCGCTACCACCTGAGCCACATCAGCAGCCCCTTTTTCAGAGTTTTATAATTATCCTTGTAGAAGTCTTTCACCTCCTTGGTTAGGTTTATTCCTGGGCATTTTATTTCTATTTTAGTTTTGAAGGTATTGTAAATGGAATTGTTTTCCTGTTAGTTGAGTTTTTACAAAGGTGCCAGCCTTTGGAGAAAAGACAGGCTTGAACAAATGTACTAGAACAACTGGGTATTTCTGTGGGGGAAAAAAATGAACTTCTACCCTTACTTCACACCATACACAAAAATTAATTCAAATGGATCACCAACCTAAATGTAAACAAACCCCATAAAACTTTTAGAATATAGGAGAAAATCTTTATAAACTTGGGTTGGGCAAAGAGTTCTTAGATATGATACAAAAATTACAAATAAATTGAAAAATTGATAAATTATAGTTTTGTGGCACTGGGGTTTGAATCCAGGGCTTTACATATGCTAGGCAAATGCTCTGCGACTCAACTACATCCTTAGCCCCTAGATTATGTTTTTAAAACTTCTTTATGGGCTGGGGTTGTGGCTCAGCGATAGAGCTGAGTTTGATCCCCAATACCACATAAAAATAAATAAATAAAGACATTGTGTCCAGCTACAAAATAAATATTATAAAAAGCTTCTTTATATACCTAGAATACATAAATAAGAAAGGATTTCTATCTAGACTACACAAAATATATATAGAACTCAATAATAAGACAACTCAAATTTTTAAAAATGATCAAAAATTCCAGAAATTTTTCTAAGAAAATACACAAATAGCAAATTAGCTCATGTAAAAATGTTCCTTGTTTGTAAGGAAAGTGTCAATTAAAACACAATGAGACACCACTGCACACCCACTAAAAAAGCTAAAATTAAATGTCCAACCATACCCATCACTGCCAAGAATGTGGAACAACTGTGCCTTGTACACTGTGGCGGGATGTAAAAGTAGCTCAAACACTTTGAAAAACAGCTCGGCAGTTTTTCTAAAAGCTAAGTGTTCACCTACTATGTGACCCAGCCATTCCTTTCTTAGGTATTTACCCAAGAAAAACCATAGCAGAGGGCTGGGGATGTGGCTCAAGCGGTAGTGAACTCACCTGGCATGCGGGCGGCCCGGGTTCGATCCTCAGCACCACATACAAACAAAATGTTGTGTCCGCCGAAAACTAAAAAAAAAATATATATTAAAATTCTCTCTCTCTTTCTCACTCTCTCTCTCTCTCTTTTTTTTTTTTAAAGAGAGAGAGAGAGAGAATTTTAATATATATATATATATATTTTTAGTTTTCGGCGGACACAACATTTTGTTTGTATGTGGTGCTGAGGATCGAACCCAGGACGCCCACATGCCAGGCAAGCACACTACCGCTTGAGCCACATCCCCAGCCCCTCTCACTCTCTCTTTAAAAAAAAAAGAAAGAAAGAAAAGAAAATCCATAGTAGAAATCCACATCAGGACTTACATGTACATAGATGTTTAGAGTGGTTTTATATATGATAGCTCAACATGGGACAACCCAAATGTTCACCTTCAGAAGAATGCATAAACACATCATAGTACATTCACAAGTGGAAAGTTTATTGTTCAGAATAAAAAGGGATGAATTACTGATACATGAATCTCAAAATCATTAAGCCATATAAAAAGAAAATATACATTTTATTACATTCATAAGAAATTCTAGAAAGTGCAAACTAGTCCACAATGACTTAAAGCTGATCAGTGAATTCCTGGGGATGGGAATTAAGTGGGGGAGAGTTAAATTTCCAAGGAGCATGAGGATACTTTTGGGGGGTTTGTACAGATGATCTCATGGGTGTGTACATATGTCAGAACATTAAATTATACAAATTAAGTGTACAATTAATTGTATGTCAACTCTATCTCAAAAAAGCTGTTCTAAAAAATGGCAACCCAATCTCATATATTTTTTTAATCATTCTGGCTCCTGTGAGGTGAAGGACTGAGTAAGAAGGAGTAAAAGTAGAAGCTGGGAGTCCCTGGAAGGCTGACACAGCCTCTGGGTACGATGATGGTGGCTGAGGTGACAGTGGAAGTGAAGGATTTGAGAGAGATTTTGAAATCTAACCCACATGTCTTGTCAGTAGTTTGAATGTAAGGTAGGAGGGAGGTGGAAGTCCAGGATGGCTACCACATTTCCGACTGCAACACTGAGTAACTGGGGAAGCCTGGGCCAGGGACAGACCTGTAGGTGGTGGTGGGCGAGGAATAAGTTTCTTTTTTATCTATCCATGGAAATGGCTGAGCTCCATGAGAAGGCTCTGGGTGGAGATAAAATTTGGAGGATGTTAATGAACAAATCGAATCTTAAGGCCAAGTGAATGGATGAGATCATGGAGGGAAAGAGAAGAGAAAAAGAAAAGAAGTCAGAACTGAGCCTGGACCACTTCAACATTTAGAGATCACCTGTAGGAGGAGGAACCAGAAAAGCATATCAGGAAGGGGCAGCTGGGGAGGTTCAAATCAATAGAGCCGTATTGATTTCCTGTGGCTGATACAACAAAACCCCACAAAACGGGTGGCCTAAGACAACCAGAAATTTCTTCTCTCCCAGTTTTGGAGGCCAAAACCTCAAAATCAGATCACTGGGCTGAACTCAAGTTGTTGGCAGGGCTGCACTTCCTCTGGAGGCTTGAGGGGAGATTCCGTTCTTGACTCTTCCAGCTCTGGCAGATGTTGTCATTCCTTGACTAGAGGCCATTTCACCCCAGTCTCCTTCTCTGTGGTCTATAACTTCCTCCTCTTCTGTCTCAGTCACCTCTCCCTCTGCCTTAGTCTCTTTCTCTCTCTTTTTTGTAGCAGGGATTGAACTCAAGGGTGCTTAACCACTGAGCCACACCCTAGCCCTTTCTTTATTTTTCATTTTTGTGATAGGGTCTCACTAAGTTGCTTAGGGCCTCACTAAGTTGCTGAGACTGGTCTTGAACTTGTGATAACAGGCATGTGCCACCACGCCTGGCTCTGCCTTATCATTACAAGAACACTTGTCATAGAGTTTAGGGTCCACCTAGATAAGCAGGGGTGTTCTTCTCATCTTACGATCTGTAATTATATCCACAAAGGCCCTTTCTCCAAATAAGGTCACTTTTATAGGTTCTGTGAATTAGGTTGTAGTCATGCCTTTGGGAAGTCACCTTTAAACCTACTTATACGCTCTGAAAGAGTGACTAGTTGAGTAACGCAAGACAGGAGGACTTCCTGTGTCTAGTCTAGCAAGAGGGACCCAAGAGATCAAGAGTAGGGTGTAGGAGCCCAGTTTCTAGTCTAAGGCCTGGAGTATGGGACAAGGCTGCAGCTGGCCTGAGCATGTGTGGGAGAGCCTCATGGGGAGGGGAGGTACTGCAGACAGGACTCTCCCAGTCCTCCCAGTCCTGACTCAACATCTGGCAGGGGCCCTGCACACATCTGCCAGAGTGATCCTGAAGCTGTGGATCTGTTCATATCACTTTCCAGGGGGAGACCAGAACCCTCACCTAGCCTACGAGCCCCAGAGGCCTGGCCCAGCCCACTTCTGCAGTTTTAGGTCATACTTTCTGTTACTGCTGCTTCCAGTCACAGGGTTGCCTATTAGGCAACTGTCCCTCCTGTGGCCAAGGCCTGTTGTTTTGTCTGTTGGAAGGTTCTTCAGCCTACTTTACCCAGTTAGCATCTGCTGATGCTTTAGATCTCAACCCAGATTTCTCTGCTGCAGGGAATCTCCCTTGGTTTCCCGTATGTTATGTAAATCCTTATGGCTCCCTGTCCCCATCTTCTGTAGCACTATCAAGGTATATATTGTAGGTATATTTGTAATATTATTTTATTTGTTTTTATTAAGAGACAGGGTCTCACTATGTTGCCCAGGTGGGCCTTGAACTCCTGGGCTCAAGCAATCCTTCTTCCTCAGCTTCCACCTGGTACCATAGGCATACACCACCATGCCTGGCACTGTAATATTATTTTATTGATGTTTAATTCTACCTCTAAACTGTAAACACCACAAAGGCAGGGTGTGGATTATTTACCACTCTGTCCCAGGTGCCTTGTCTAGTGCTTAATACGGACAAGGGGTGTATGTAGCGATTTTTAAAACATGTCTGCAGATTTTTTGACATTCTTCCCATAGAGAGGTAGAGTCTGTTTGAACTTCCTTTAATTATGTGCTGGTTTAATGACTTATATCTAATTAACAGAATTTAGCTGTGTGATACCTGGGGCTGAATGAAGAGTACTTCCTGGCATGCTCAAAGTGCTGGGTTTGATCCCTGATACCACAAAGAGAGAGGGAGGGGGAGAGAGGGATAAAACATGGCTTGTT
This sequence comes from Callospermophilus lateralis, assembly GCF_048772815.1. NCBI lineage: Eukaryota > Metazoa > Chordata > Mammalia > Rodentia > Sciuridae > Callospermophilus > Callospermophilus lateralis. Next base: position 109,015,504 of record NC_135307.1, on the reverse strand, counting down.
TACTTTCTTTTTGAATGCTCCCAATCAGAACTAGGCTGCCATGCTATGAAGATGCCCATGCCATAGAGAAAGGCCATATGGAGGTATTACAGCCAAAAGTCCCTCTGAAAACCTAGTCCGCAGTCAGCATTAGCTGTCAGACATACTGAAGAAACCTTTGAGATGATTCCAACCTATCTGCTACCTGACTTAGGCTGTTTTCTGTTGTTCTAACAAAATACCAGAGGCTGATTACTTTATAAAGAAAAGAGGTTTGTTTAGCTCACAGGATCGTGTACCCTTCTGAGGTCAGTGTACTCAGTGATCTAATTCCCCCCCACTAGACTCCACCTCTTAAAGGTTCCACTACGTCTCAACATCACATTGGAGATAAACTTCCAGCACATGAACCTTTGGGGACATAATCAAACCATATTCAAATCATAGCACCATCTGTGCAATCCACATGAGAGATTGAGTGCGAACTACCTGAGTCCAGTTACTCCTAGAACCATGCAAGATAAAGATAAAATTATTATAATAACTATTGCATAAACCACTAAATTTAGGGATAATAAGTTAGGCAGAAGTAGACAGAGGGAACAGGGTCCAATATTTACTGAATGAATTAATGGGGAAGAGGTTGGTTGAAGGAACACTGCCTGTGTTTCAGTTTTGTGTAGGCTTTAGTTGACAACTCCCAGTTTCTCCTTCCCTAAGAGGTCCTGAATATTCTGAAAGACCCAGTTCAGAAACTCAAAGGTCTGCATTTCTCATAAGTTGCCCAAGGGGAGAGCCCCAGAGATTCTCTGCTTAGATCAGGAAAATGGCAAGGCTGTCAAAAGTTAGCTTTGATGGGGACTTCAGAGAGCATGTGTTTTATGGGACTTCTTAACTTTGAGCCCATAGATGTTTCAGAAGAGCAAGAACATACATTTTTGTATTATCTTTCTGGGGAGAAGTTCTCCAGGCTTCAACAGGTATTAGATTCTCAGAAGAATTTGTGTCCCAGAAGTGTTAACAAAAACTAATATAGTACAACTATCTCTATGTCTCTTAGATTGAGAAACTGAGATCATTACATTTTCTGGTAATAAGGTGGACGAGCTACCATAGATAAGCTTCCTTCTGAAAACAATTCTGAATAAAAGAAAAAAACATGAACTTAAAAATACACTAATGTGCTAGGCACGGTGGTGCATGCCTGTAACCTCAGTAACTTGGAAGGCCGAGGCAGGAGGATCACAAGTTCAAAGCCAGCCTCAGCAGATTAATGAGGCACTTAGCAACTCAACAAGACCCTATCTCTAAATAAAATATTTTTAAAAAGGACTGGGGACATGGCTTTGTGTTTAAGTGCCCCTGGATTCAATCTCTGATACCAAAAAAAAAAAAAAAAAAACCCCACTAATGAGCTGGCAAGAAATTGAGGAATATTCAGGCTCCCAAATTCAATAATCCAGAGGTGAGCTGAGATGTGAAACAGACTTTTATTTTAAGGATGTTTTTATTTTATTTTTTATTTTTATTTCTATTTTTATTTATGGATTTATTTTTTTGATACAGAGTCTTATATATTACTGGTCTTGAACTCTTGGACTCAAGAGGTCCTCTTGTCTCAGCCTCCCCAGTAACTGGGATTATAGGTCATAGACCTATACCATCATGCCTGACTTTTTTAAAATTTATTTTTTAGTTATAAGTTGACACAATATCTTTATTTTATTTTTATGTGGTGCTGAGAATCAAACCCAGCACCTCATACATGCTAGGCGAGGGCTCTACCTCTGAGCCACAACCCAGCCTCATGCCTGACTTTTTAATAAAAAAAAAATTATTGTGCCAAAAAAAAAAAAATGAGATCTATCTTTTTATGTTTTTAAGGTTCTAGTACATTATTAACTGTAAGCACAATGTTGTACAGCAGATCTATAGAACTTTTTCTCTTGCATGTTTGAAACCATCATTTTTATTTTTTAACTCAGAAAACTTTGAGTTTTCATGGCCTCATGGGGATGAGCTGATTGCAGAGAATGAGTGGCTTCCTAGTAACTGACTCTCCAACAAATTAAGGCATCCTGTATTGTGGTTTAAATATGTTCCCCCAAAGGACATGTGTTGGACACTTTATTCCCAATACAATACTGTTGGGAGGTGGGGCCTAGGGCTCCACCCTCCTTAATGGATTAATGCCAATTTATAAAAGGACTTAAAACTGCAAGTTCAATCTCTTGCTCATGTGGTGTAGTTCCAACATGTTATGATGCAGCAAGGAAGTCATCACAGATATATCCCTTTGATCCTAGACTTTCTAGCCTCCAAAACTGAGCCAAATGAACATCTATTGTTTCTAATCTACCTGGCCTCAGATATTATATTACAGCAGCACAAAATGGACAAAGACCCTGTTTTTAGTGTTTGTTGATATTCATGGTATAAATGTTCCCATCATGGTGGATTTCAAGCTAGCAATGGTACTAGGGACTTTTATGCAAAATATTTGGGTTTTATGAGCTGATGAAATAAATTCATCTCTACTGAGGAAAACTCAAGGCCCCTTCAAAGTGGGAACACTAATAAAACAGATGTAAGCACCACTATCTCCCAACAGACTGAAAAAAAATGCTTATCTTTTTTTTTTTTTTTATAGGTTTCACAAATCTTTTTTTTTTTTTTTAATATTTATTTTTATGTGGTGCTGAGGATTGAACCCAGGTCCCGCCCGTGCTAGGGGAGCGCTCTACTGCTGAGCCACCATCCCAGCCCCCAGAAATGCTTAACTTAATTTCCCTGTTTTCAGGAGAAAAATAATATCCCCTGTTTTAGTCAGCTTTTTTGTCACTGTAACCAAAAGACCCAACAAGAATGATTAGAAGAGGAAAAGTTTATTTGGCTCATGGTTTCAGAGGTCTCAGAATCCATAGATGGCTGACTCCATTACTCTGGGCTCCAGGTGAGGCAGAACATCCTGGGGGTGTGGAGGAGGCAAGCATCTCAAGACATGGCAATCAGAAAGCAGAGACAGCTCCACTCACCAGGGACAAAACATAAACCCAAAGGCATGCCCCCAGTGACCTATCTCCTCCAGTCACACCTACCTTCTTCTTTTTTTTTTTTTTTTTTTTGCTGTTTCCTCCAAATTTACTTTATATAATCAGATGGATATAAATTAATGAACAAAAATTTAAGCAAGATACATTAACAATTTAACAGAACCCAATAATCTAATTTCTTCCAATTTTTCTCAAATTCATTTGAGTGTTTCCATCATGGTGCTCATAAGGAAATCAAACAACATATGGCTACTACAGTTGAATGTCAAATTAAGTATTTATGACATACTAAATTCTTCTATAATACAATTATGAAGAATCTTTAAGGAACTTATGTTTTGTATGTAGAAAAGTGTTAGAGTCAAACATTCAACTCCACAAAAATAAGAAACATTTCTGATTCCTCTGTTAGGTGTAGACTGCTTCTCCTTTTGCTAATGAATGTTTTTTAGCTGTAATATCACTGAGCTGAACAAATAAATCACCTTGAATACATAAGGAAAAATAAATACATGCTAAATGGATAAACTACATCTTTACTAGACCATCTCTACCTCTAACACTTCAGAAGCTTAGAGATTTAGAGTATTCTTACATTAACTGCAAGAAAAATTAAAGGAGAAATTCCTTTTTTGAGATCACAACTATGAAGTCATGTGGTTATAAAATTCTGCATTTGTGTGCAAAACATGAATCACATTTACCTTTATTCTCCCTACTTAGTCTTGTCAATCACCTAGCAGGACTTAACAGATACCTTTCAAAGAAACAGAGATTGAGATGTGTTTATATAACTTCAATAACCTCATCACTATAGTAATGAGAGATGCAGTATCCTTTTGCTATGGTTCAAGACAACAGGGAAGGAGAGATCACAAGAAAGAGAAATCAAAATTATTACAACTGAGAAACTACTTCTCATTAAGTTTTACCATGGTGCCACCTTCATTTTTACATAAGCATGGTGGCATAATTCAAGCTCAATAAATCGGAAATTTTAATATTTAAAATTTACCTTGACTTTCATTTATCACCATATTAACAACCAAAAGAATTAGATAAAACACATAGGAAAGGGTAATATTAAACCCACCTTGCTGAGTTGATTTATTGACACATTAACTCATTTTTATATAGAAAAGGGATAGTGCATCTCAGTTTGCTTACAAGCTAGGAGATCGCTTAAAATTCTGCATTTCCTAACTGCAAACAGAATATAGCACTTACAACAGGTTATAAATAAACTGGTTTTCAAGCATAGAGCCAGCCCCAATGATAATACACTATTTAAAAAGACCTAAGGCAATGAATTCCATTTCCAATGGAAAAAAAGAACTGTGCAAACAAGCTTAAAACTACTTTTTTTGTGTGTGTGTGTGCCAGTGTTATAAAATGTAGCTTTTAATAAAACCTTGACCCAAATGCCATTAACTTCAGAAAAAAATTTGGTGGAGAGAAGAAAGTTATTTCACTTAGGAAAAATAACCACTATCTTTTTTCCTAATCTTCAACACACACAATTTAAACATATACAGTTGCTTTAACACTTTACACAATTCCTATGTACTGGAGCAATAACAAGGTCTAAATACAATTATATTCTTAAACACTGGGTCAAGGCTTTACATAAAAATACCATCCTACTTTCCCCCCCTAAGTTTCTAAAATATCACATACTTTCCTCAACATCTGCAGCCATCCAGGAATTTTTAGGAAACTTTTTGTGCATGATCTTAATTCCTAATCCCTGGCTCTTTGGGCTCAGTGACGAAAGATCAAAACCACCAAAAATGATGGTTCACTTGAAGTCAGACGAGAGACCCTGGCTCAATTAGTCTCATAGGATGAGAGCAGTGCTACATCAACTGGCTCCATGCAGGAGGGGCACGTGAAGGATCTCATCAACCAGTCATCTATACAGTCCAGGTGATAGATGTACATGCACGGCAGAAATCGAATTGGGTCCCCATAAACAAAGTCCATCATACAGATCACACACTCCCAGATCTTTTTTTCGGATCCATCTCTTCCAGGGTCATAAACTCCTTTAGGCAGATGCTGTATAAGGCCTATTCTTTGAGCTATCCTAATTTGTTCCTCTTCAGTCAGCTGAGTTGCTAGCCGAGTCTGGCTAGGTGTTGGATGATAAACTGGAACTGGAACTTGTTCCTGATATGGCGGTGGCAGCTCCTGATCTGGCTCGGTCCCCTCGCCAAAGCTAGCCCGGTCGGACTGAGAAGGGAAATGTCATCCGAGGTGGGGGATTTGAGGCAGTTCCCTATCTTCCAGGGCTAGGGCATGTGATCTCTGCACCGTTCTGACGGTCTTCACACACACACCTACCTTCTTACATTTACCACCCACTTAATCCCTATCATTGGATTAGTCCACTGATTAGGTTAAGGCTCTCATAACCCTATCATTTCACCTCTGAAAATTGAACTTTTGGGGGACACCTCATATCTAAACCATAACATTCCCTAAGAATCACAAATCTATACTATTTAATAGCCTGAATTTTTTGTTTTCAGGGGGTTCTGGGGATTGAACTCAGGGTCACCCGACAACTGAGCCACAACCTCAGCCCTATTTTGTATTTTATTTTGTTGTTGTTGTAGTTGTTGTTTTTGTGGTGCTGGGGATTGAACCCAGGACCTTGTACATGTGAGGCAAGCACTCTGCCAACTGAGCTCTATCCCCAGCCCTTGTATTTTATTTAGAGTCAGGGTCTCACTGAGTTGCTTAGTGCCTTGCTTTTGCTGAAACTGGCTTTGAACTCACCATCCTCCTGCCTCAGCAGGGATTACAAGCATTCTATAGGCATGCGCCTCTGCACCCAGTTTATCCTGAAATTTTTAAGTTAGCCTTCGATTTAAAATGGTCCCAGTCTGATAATGCCCACAAACATCAAATGCAAACCCTCTTGGAAAAACCCTCTTTATCCTGGACCTCAAGGAATTCTTGCAGATAATTTCAAAGAAATAAACAGCTCCAAGGTGAAAACTACAGAATATTGAGCAAACAATAGTCCGTGGAAACAAATCTGCATAGACTTCAGATAGTGAACTTTTCAGACAAGCAAAAAATAATTACGTTTAAATGCTTAACAAGGGCTGGGGATGTGGCTCAAGCAGTAGCGCGCTCGCCTGGCGTGCATGTGGCCGGGGTTTGATCCCCAGCACCATGTACAAACAAAGATGTTGTGTCTGCCAATAACTGAAAAATAAAATGTTAAAAGTTCTCTCTCTCTCCCTCTCTCTCTGCCTGTCTCTCTCTCTTAAAAAAAGAAAAATGCTTAAAAAAAATGCTTAACAAGTAAAAGAGAAGCCTGAGTCTGATGGGGCTTCTTCTGTGGTGGCACATCGTTGGAAACACCTCAGAGGACAACTTGGTGGCTTTGCTTCACTCACAGGACCATTTGTTAAGTTTGTGGGAAGGAACTAGACAGCTAACAGAAAGTATGAAAGATCTAATGAATATTTTTTTACATTTAAGTATTGGCATATCCTACAGGTATGTAGTATCCTGAATGTGATGGCTTAGGAATTGTAAAAGTAACCCAAAAGTAAATTGCTTGAAGAAATTGGATTTCAAAGATCCTAGATGGGGAATTCTGAAGTTGTCATCAATATATTCATAATTCAAATGGAGATTTTTTTTTTTTTTTTTTGGTGGTAGTGGTGCCAGGGATTGAACCCAGGGCCTTGTGCATGCGAGGCAAACACTGTACCAACTGAGCTATATCCCCTTCTCCAATGGAGATTTTAAAAGTCCAAATAAAATAACCATGGGCTGATGGAACAACTGGATTAAGATCAGTTCTTTTTAAAAAGGCTATCTTGGGGCTGGGGATGTGGCTCAAGCGGTAGCGCGCTCGCCTGGCATGCGTGCGGCCCGGGTTCGATCCTCAGCACCACGTACAAACAAAGATGTTGTGTCTGCCAATAACTAAAAAAAAATAAATATTAAAAACTTCTCTCTCTCTCTCTCTCCCTCCCTCTCTCACACTCTCTCTTTAAAAAAAAAAAAAACAAAAAAACTTTAAAAAGGCTATCTTGAAGGTAAATCTTTTTTTTTTTTTAATTAATTTTTATTGTAGGTTGTTCAAAACATTACATAGTTCTTGATATATCATATTTCACACTTTGATTCAAGTGGGATATGAGCTCCCATTTTTACCCCATATACAGATTGCAGAATCACTTCAGTTGCACAACCATTGATTTACATATTGCCATTCTGGAGTCTGTTGTATTCTGCTGCCTTTCCTATCCTCTACTATCCCCCCTCCCCCCTCCCCTCCCCTCTTCTCTCTCTACCCCCTCTACTGTAATTCATTTCTCCCCCTTATATTTTCCCTCCTTTCCCCTCACTTCCTCTTGTATGTAATTTTGTATACCCCTGAGGGTCTCCTTCCATTTACATGCAATTTCCCTTCCCTCTCCCTTTCCCTCCCACCTCTCATCCCTGTTTAATGTTAATCTTCTTCTCATGCTCTTCTTCCCTACTCTGTTCTTAGTTACTCTCCTTATATCAAAGAAGACATTTGGCATTTGTTTTTAAGGGATTGGCTAGCTTCACTTAGCATAATCTGCTCTAATGCCATCCATTTCCCTCCAAATTCTATGATTTTGTCATTTCTTAATGCAGAGTAATACTCCATTGTGTATAAATGCCACATTTTTTTTATCCATTCGTCTATTGAAGGGCATCTAGGTTGGTTCCACAGTCTTGCTATTGTGAATTGTGCTGCTATGAACATGGATGTAGCAGTGTCCCTATAGTGTGCTCTTTTTAGGTCTTTAGGGAATAGACCGAGTAGTGGAATAGCTGGATCAAATGGTGGTTCCATTCCGAGCTTTCCAAGAAATCTCCATACTGCTTTCCAAATTGGCCGCACCAATTTGCAGTCCCACCAGCAATGTACAAGAGTACCCTTTTCCCCACATCCTCGCCAGCACTTGTTGCTGTTTGACTTCCTAATGGCTGCCAATCTTACTGGAGTGAGATGGTATCTTAGGGTGGTTTTGATTTGCATTTCTCTGACTGCTAGAGATGGTGAGCATTTTTTCATATACTTGTTGATTGATTGTATGTCCTCCTCTGAGAAATTTCTGTTCAGGTCCTTGGCCCATTTGTTGATTGGGTTATTCGTTATCTCATTGTTTAATTTTTTTAGTTCTTTGTATATTCTGGATATTAGGGCTCTGTCTGAAGTGTGAGGAGTAAAGATTTGTTCCCAGGACGTAGGCTCCCTATTTACCTCTCTTATTGTTTCTTTTGCTGAGAAAAAACTTTTTAGTTTGAGTAAGTCCCATTTGTTGATTCTAGTTATTAACTGTTGTGCTATGGGTGTCCTATTGAGGAATTTGGAGCCCAACCCCACAGTATGTAGATCATAGCCAACTTTTTCTTCTATCAGACGCCATGTCTCTGATTTGATATCAAGTTCCTTGATCCACTTTGAGTTAACTTTTGTGCATGGCGAGAGAAAGGGATTCAGTTTCATTTTGTTGCATATGGATTTCCAGTTTTCCCAACACCATTTGTTGAAGATGCTATCCTTCTTCCATTGCATGCTTTTAGCCCCTTTATCAAATATAAGATAGTTGTAGTTTTGTGGATTGGTTTCTGTGTCCTCTATTCTGTACCATTGGTCCACCTGCCTGTTTTAGTACCAGTACCATGCTGTTTTTGTTACTATTGCTCTGTAGTATAGTTTGAAGTCTGGTATAGCTATACCGCCTGATTCACATTTCCTGCTTAGAATTGTTTTTGCTATTCTGGGTCTTTTATTTTTCCATATGAATTTCATGATTGCTTTCTCTATTTCTACAAGAAATGCCGTTGGGATTTTGATTGGCATTGCATTAAACCTATAGAGAACTTTTGGTAATATCGCCATTTTGATGATGTTACTTCTACCTATCCATGAACAGGGTATATTTTTCCATTTGAAGGTAAATCTTGAAATTAAGCTTTAGAGGAACTAAGGTTACTTTGTTGAGCAGTGAAGGAATTACAGCATGTGAAATTCCTTAAATGAAAATTTATTGACTTTAAATAATTTTGCCTACTGTTATGCATTTAAATTTTTTAAAATCCTTTACGTTGTGGGGCTGGGGCTCTAGCTCCAGTAGTAGAGCACTCACCTAGCACATGTGAAATACTGGGTTAGATTTTAAAATTTAAAAATATAAAAATAAATAAATAAATAAACTAAATGTATTGTGTAGAACTATAAAAAATTTTTAAAAACCCTTCACATTGTTCAATAAAGAAAGAGAAGCTTGAAAATTTGAGCAGGGAATAAGAGACTGATGAAAGGCCAAGTATATCTGAAGAAGAACAAATAGAATGTCTGTCTAGAAATTTAAACTATCAAAACTAAGTCTACCACTAGTTTATGGTGGCACGTGTCTGTAATCTCAGTGGCTCAGGAGACTGAGGCAGGAGAATCAAGAGTTCAAAGCCAGCCTCAGTGCTTCACATGGTGCTAATAAGCTCAGAGAGACCCTGTCTCTAAATAAAATACAAAAAAAAGGTCTGGGGATGTGGCTCGGTGGTTGAGCACCCCTGGATTCACTACTTAGTACCAAAAAAAACAAAAACAAAAACAAACAAAAAAACCCCCTTTGTCTACCAATACAATAACTGGGTTTAAAAGATGATTAGATACAATTGAGTACATCAGACTCAGTATAATTAGAGCTGGAAGACACATCTAAAGATATTCTCTCTCTATTTTTTTAAATTAAAAAATTTTTTAATTTAGAATTTTTTTTTTTAGCTGTAGAGGAACACAATACCTTAATTTATTTATTTATATGTGGTGTTGAAGATCTAACCCAGTGCTTCACACGTGCTAGGCAAGCGCTTTATCACTGAGCTATAACCCCAGCCCTGAAAATATTCTTTAAAATGCAGCACAAATAAAAGATGGAAAATATGAAAATGTAGTTCAAAGGCATGGAGAAGGGGGTGAGAAGATCCAAGGAACATATAATGCGAGGTTCCAGGAGAGGAGAGGGAAAATGGGCAGAGGCAATGTTTATTTGGGGAAGAGCCCCTGTTTTATTTTTTAAATTTATTTTGCAGTGCCAAGGATCAAACCCAGAGCCTCTCATATATGCCAGGTAAGCGTTATATCACTGAGCTACATCCCCAGCCCCATAGGCAATATTTAAATAGTGGCTAAGACTCATCCAGAAATTCATCAGTCCATAGACTCAAGACTCTAATATACCACCTAAAAGACAAAAAGAGACCTGTTACTAGCCATATCATTGTGAAAATGCAAAATGCAGATTGTTTTCAAACTGGTGACAATTAGACTAAAACAGCTGATTTCTTAAAAGCTGGAAGACAGTGGAATTGTATCTTCAGTATGCTGAGAAGATGACTGTCAAGCAAGAATTCTAAAACTAGAGAAAAAATATTTTAAGAGTAAGAAAATATAGTGGCATGATGAGAATAACAAAAACTATATTTGCCACTAACAGGCAGAAAGAAATCATTCCAGATGGAAGGAATGAGAGTCAGAAAGGAATGTGGAACAAAGAAAGTGGTGTGTATATGGGAAGACGAAGCAAACATTGAAAAACAGTAGTAGCAATGGTTAGTAGGGTTTTAAAAACAAGATAAAATTCAAAGATGTAAAAGCAGTAGTGTATAAGCTAAGAAAGGAGAAATTTGACTTCATTCTAAGGTTCCTGTACTATCTGATAACAAATTAAAGATACTGATTAGTTTAGACTTAGACAAAATGTACATGTTAAATGTCTAGTGCAACCACTAAAAATAGCAAAAAATTATAGTAAAGGAGAAAAGTGTAATAATAAAAAAAATAATCAAGAAATCAAGAAGAAGCTGGGCATGGTGGTGCCTACCTGTAATCTGAGCTAATCAGGAGCCTGAGGTGAGTGTTTTAAGTTTGAGGCCAGCCTGGGCAATTTATGGAGATCCTATCTCAAAATAAAATGAAAGGGGTTGGGGTATAGATCTTGTAGTAGAGGGCTTGCCTAGCATGCATGAAGCCCTTGGTTCTTCCTCAACGTCCCATCCCCCAAAGCAAGTTAAAGAAATCTGGGAAAATATAAAATAATAAGTTATAAATAAACAAATATGTCTTTGCACATGAGCAAATATTAGTATTTTAATAAATATAAGTGGATTAAATGATATGGTTAAAAGAAAAAAGATTGCCAGGCTAGACAAAGCAAATGAATCCAGTTACAAACTGTTATCTTATGAGAGACCACAACTAAAATATAATTTGGAAATCTTGAAACTAAAAGGATGGGGGAAAAATCCATAAAATACCAACTATAAAAGGCTGACATATTTACACTAATTTTAGTAAAAATGGAATTTTGGGTAAAAAGTCTTATGAGAAACAGAAGTATTAGTTCATAATAATAAAAGGTCCATCAGAAAGATAGAACAACCACAGATTTATAAACACCTAACAGCATAACTTCAAAATACATAAAGCAAAAGGAAAGCAATGGAATCAAAATAAAAATAGACAAATTTACAACATAGTTGAGAGTTATTAGCACACCTCTCTCAACAAGTAGGTCAAACAATCAGTAAGGAATTGGACACAGGTCCGTAGAGGGAAAGTGACACGCTCTCCTTCATTTTCCACATATATTGAGTGCCTCTCATGTCCCAGACACCACACTTCTTTTTTTTTTTTTAATTTGTTCTTTTTTTTCTAGATTTTAAAAAATATTTATTTGTAGATGAACACACAGTATCTTTATTTTTATGTGGTGCTGAGGCTCGAACCCAGTGCCTCACACATGTGAAGCAAGCACTTCACCACTGAGCTACAGCCCCAGCCCCTTATTTGTTCTTTTTAGATATACATGACAGTAGAATGTATTTTGACATATTATGCACACATAGAGTATAACTTATTCTAAGTAGGATCCCATTCTTGCAGTTGTACATGCTGTGGAGTTACCCTGGTCATGTGTTCATATAGTAACATAGGATAGTAATGTCTGATTCATTCTACTGTCTTTCCTATTCCCATCCTCTCTCCCGTTCCAACGTTTTCCTTTGTCTAATCCAATGAACTTCTGTTCTTCCCTCCCCACCTAGTGTGTTAGCATGGGCATATCAGAGAGAACATTTGGCCTTTGGATTTTTTGGATTGGCTTATTTCACTTAGCATGATAGTCTACAGTTCCATCCATTTACTGGCCTGCAAATGCTATAATTTCTTTCTTCAGACTCCACACTTTTATGCTTGGTCATTTAATCTATAGAGAAAAGAATGCTTTATGGGCAGGATTTTATAGTACCATTTTACAAACGAGTGGGCTGAGACTTGGAGAGGTTAAATAATTTGCATAAGGTGCTCTTCCTCAGAAATCTTAAATGTCACGTTCCTAATAGTCTTCTATCTTCCTTCTTAGACAATCTTAACTCCCTACAACTCTTCCTTGATCTTTAACTTAATAGAGACCTCTAGCTCCAATCTTTCTGCTTCCTCCATTCCCTCTTCCTTCTTCCTCAGTCTGGATCACTGGAGGGTCATGTGAATTCTTCCCTTTCCAGTACCTCTGATTCTCTTGCACTCCTATTCTTTGGGGGCTCCCCTCATCTCTGCCTTTCCCCTACAGTCTGCCTCTCCTGAATCTGAGAACGGCTAGCCTGCTGAGCCCTGCTGTAGAGAACTGCCCATCTTAACAACTTCCGCAGTTTCTATATCCTTTTATCTCCACTGATGCTGAGACTTTGCTCCATCAGCCTCTGCTCGCCCCTTATTTCTGACCCCTTCTGCATTGGTGCTTTCTCTTAAGCATAACAAAGTTGCTCGAGTGTCTTCCATTCTGTAAAGGGTTCTCTTCTTCCCTTTCTGGCCACTTTGTGACTACTTCATTCCTCTATCCAAATATCTTTGAAGGGCACTTAATGCTGTCTCCACTTTCTTGCCTACCTTTCCTTCCTTCCCTATCCTTTGTAGATGGCTTCAGCCATCATCCCCTGAAAATTCTCCTAAAACCACCAAGAACTTACCAATTACCAAGTCTAAGAGATATTTTGTCAGTTTTTAATTTTTTGTAACTGGATTCCCCCAGATCTTAATAGCCTAAGGACATAACTTACAAGTTACTAGAATAAAAATGAAAGAGTAGGCACCCACATTCCATCTGCTCTTTGTGTCCTCCTGCTGAGGTGGATGAGGAGCCCCTTCCACCCCTACATAGTTTACCTACATGTTTCTGAGAGTCCTCAGGCGGTGACTCATGTAGGTTCACAAACACCCTGATCCAGGCAGGGCTTCTTCACAGCCCTGCCTTTTCCTGTCTTGATGGATGCAGAGAGCTATTTAAAAAAAAAAATGCAGTGAGGAATACCACCATGGAGGGGGAAATGTTTCTGCTTTGAGAGTTCCCAGAGCAGAACTGACTTGCTCCTTGGAATCATTCATATATATTTTAATACTATATCCCAAAGAACTCAGATGTGAGTGCAGGGGGACCAGACTAGGAGGTGGATTCATCTCTCAAGGAAGAATCCTTGAAGAATCCTGCAACTTGGCTACCCAATGTCCATAACCCTTCCCTCCTTTCCAAGTGTCCCCACCCCACTCCTTGTTCAGGCCTCCGCTCTCCTCTGAGTGGCTGTATACTTTAGAAAAATTATCCAGGTATAACTCATGGGGAAGGTTGCCATTAGTCACTGTCATCAAAGTGATACCAATTTCCCCTATTAGTGATTGTATTAAGCTTGGTCTTTGTATTATGGGTTGTCCTATTTCATAGGCTGAAAATCTAAAACTAAGGGTCCCTGGGTTCAAATAATGTCTTTGAGGTAAAAGCTGACCCTGGATTCTAGCTTTTATTTCTTTATGACCTAAGTATTCCTTGCTTCATTACTAGCTCATCAATGCATTTAATACATACATATATATATATATATATATATATATATATATATATATATATATTCCAGTACCCCATCTCAGTGGGATCTCAGGCATCCTTGGGGTCATATTTTTGGGGAGATGGGTGGTGTGATGCTCTTGATCATCAAAGCAGCAGCCAGCTCCTGTAGTCACATTAGAAAGTGCTTTCCCATCAGAGCAGTCCTTGCTAGCTGTAGCTGTGACAATTGTATGGAGAGCTATTAAATACACTAATTTCCCAGTCCCATGGCATATCAGTGACCAGTCTCTGAGGTGGGTCTGGACTTGGGTACTTTTAAAAACTCCCCAGGTGATCCAAATCTGCAGCATTGAGACTCACAAGGACCTTGAAGATAAGCAATGTCATTCTCCTACAAATACTTTGCTTAGGCAAAGCCACTTAGCCAAGGCCAAAGGGCAGGTGAAAGGGATGGCTTTGGGGACTCAGATGGAGCCAAGCAGGTGTCCCCCGCTTTGTCTCAGTGATTCTAGCACCACGACGCCTCAGACCAGCTTGGGCTCTCACTTCATTGGCTGGGAAGACTTTCTGCCACCTCTTTTCCAGGACTGGGCTGTGGCTGCTCCAAGACCCAAAACACGGGTGGGTCATCTCCACTGGTCCAGCCTCAGCTCCTCTCACTGGAAAGGCGCGCCCTTTGGTGAGGGGGAGGAAGCATTTTTGAGGTGAAATGTTGTATAACAGCCAGGAATGGAAAATATTAAAAGCCCAATGGCGCCAACAAGGTTCGTGCCAGGGCCAGAAAGTACAGAGGAGAGGAGGGACATCCCTGCAGTGGAGGGCCCTGGGGGTGTGGAGGGGGTCAGCCAGAGGCCACCCACACCCTGTATCCCGGGCTGCCTCCATCTCCTGGGCCAAGGGAATGTCCTAGGGTGATGACCCCAAGGGAAGCTCCATGGGCATATTAGGCGTGGTGTACCCCATACTCCAGGGAAGGTAGTGGGCATAGTGTGGCCCATTGGGCGTGTGGGAGACCAGCCATGTCCACACATAACTCCCGATCTTCTGGATGCTTGGATGCCAAGAGGAATAAGACATGCCAAGAACCTCTGTCCTCTAGGGCCTCACCATTGAGAGGAGGAAGGCAAGAAAACAATGTCAGTAGAATGTGATAAACACTCTGCTGGAGGAGAACACAGGGATTGTGGGAAAGAAGAGGGACAGTTAGCTCAGCCTGGGGCCACGAGGAAGGGTTTCAAAGGAAATGGTGGGTACCTCAGCTGAGTCTTGATGCAAATAGATATTGTAAGAAGTTTCACAAAGCAGATGTCTGGGTATGTGCCCTTGGGAGTTATCTCAAGAAAAAGATTTACTTATAGAAACACAAGCAGATGGATTCATTCTCCCCATGGGGAGTCCCCCTTTCCTACTGCTCCCATTACGGTTCACACCAGACACAATTATGGGGCAGTTTAGTGTACCAGATGTCTTGGTGAGAGCTGTTCCTGGAAGGAAAATGTTTTAACAAGAACTGGGGGTAGAAGATGAGTTCGCTGGGTGGATAGAGATCTGCAGGGTCAGGACTTCGGAGCCTGGGGCATCTGCTGTACTGAAAAATGGGAGAAGGGTCTGGAAGGGGATCTAAGGAGCAGTGGTGGAAGAGGAAGAGGAGAGAAGGAGCTGGAGTAGAGGTGGCCCCCTTGGCCAAGTCTACTGACTCCCAAAAGCTCAGTGCGTGTGCTTGCTTGTTGTGAGTACCAAAGGGGGCAGACTTTGTGTTGAAGTTGTAGAATGGGAGAGAAAACCTGAGTCATTGTGACATACCCAGTTGGGCCTGCACACACCTACACAGCTACAGTTATGGACACAACCACTTCACAGGCGCAGGCCCTGGTCCCCTGGGTTGCTGTCGTGTGCACCAAATCTTCTCAGATCCCCCATTAACTGGAGGAGCTGCTGCCTCTCCTCACTCCAACACCATCTTATGTGGGTCTTGAGACCAGCAGCAGGAAGGAGAGCGTTCAGGAACCTGGGCCATGCTGTGTGTGGGGTCTGCTCTGAGCACTTCCTGGAGGTTCCCACAGCAGGGGAGGATGCTCACCCACAAAACTGCCTAGGCCTTGGGGTAAGGGCTGGGCCTGCATCTTCAAGGGAGCATGTCTCAGTGTCTCGGGGCAAAGCCAGAGGCCCAGAGGTGGGACTGCAGTCCCCTAGGTTCATATCCTGGTGAAATGCCAGGGAGGCTTCTGGAGTGGAGGGAGGAACCTAGACACAGACAAGAGAACAGTCTCTTGCCCTGGCTCTGCTCCTTCCTCTGTCAATGGCCTTGATAAGCCCCTTTCCTATCGGGATCTATGAATATATTATTTTGAGCCACGTGCCAAGAACACAGAGATAAATAATACAGTCGTAACCTTCAGGAGCTCATCATCAAGTAAGGGGAGACAGAGCATTCCTGGGGGAACAGAGTACTGCAACGTGGGGGGAATCAAGTGGGAAGCAGGAAGCTCAAGGAGCAGAGAGGTATGGGCTGGAGTGCTTAGGGTGTGTGTGAGGGTTTCAGATGTGAGGACAAACCTCAAATAGTGCTGGTAACCCTCGCAGTGCCACCACACTTCAGGTCCCCTTCTAGCTGTACCTGTCCCCTCCCTGACTCCTATTTGGGGAAGCAGGACCCCTGTGTTTGGCCAGGAGCAGGCACTGGCTCAGGCTGGTTCTCTGGCCCAAACCAGCCCCAGATGAGCCTATCATGAGCAAAATGCAAGTTGAAGCTGGGCTCACATCTGTAATCCTAGTGGCTCTAGTGGCTGAGATAGGAGGATCAAAGCAAGCATAGCAACGGCAAGGTGCTAAGCAACTCAGTGAGACCCTGTCTCTAAATAAAATACAAAATAGGGCTGGGGATGGGCTCAGTGGTCAAGTGTCCCTGAATTCAATCCCCAGTACCAAAACAAAACAAGAAAGTGGAGCCACTACACAGAAAGAAGCAAACACACCGAAGGAGAAACACCAGGAACCTGAGAGACAAGGACCTGTTCAGAGTTCCCAGCTCCAGGTCCTTATACCTTTATAAGTCCCTTTTTTCTCAGGATGGCCTGAGTGAGTCATCATTCTTATTCTCAGAAGTCATGACCATTAGAGCCCCTTCATCTTCCTGGTGTCCTGGAGGGAAGATAATAAAGAGAGCTACCAACTCCACCATCCTCCATGAGGGGCCAACAGTGATACAATGGAAAGATCAGAGGATGGAAATTAGGAGACTTGGTCTGTGCTCTCTCCACGGACTATGATCAGGCTCAGGCCAAAACGAAAAACAACAGCAGCTTTGATGGATGAAGCAGCAGAAAAGGGAAGGCTGCCGATGCGCTCTCCTGGCATCTTCCCTATTTTTAGTGGAGGTGGATTGTATGAGTGTAAAAGATTCAAAACCTGGGCAGGGGTTGTGGCTCAAGAGATAGAGCGCTCACCTAGCACACATGGGGCACTGAGTTTGACCCTCGGCACCACATAAAAATACAATAAAGATATCGTGTCCACCTAAAACTATAAAAAATATTTTAAAAAAGATTCAAAACCTGTCTGGCCCAGAAGCCGCCTGGGAGATATGAGAGTCATTATAGGGGAGGGGCCGTTCTGAACCGAGCATATGTGCTTGACAATCAGCAATCTCTGGTGTAGTTCTCAAGGACTCATGTCTGAATCCTGGGGAGATCAGAGACTGTAAATAAAAGGTCAAAGAGCTATTCCACTGAATGAACAGTCTGTGTCTTATTTGAGCTAAGCAGCCCTGTTTTGGGATCAGGTAAGAGAGATGTTTATCCCACTACTGAACTTGGTGTACTGAGAAAGCTCTATAGAGCTAAGATCAATGCCACAGGGTCACATTGTTAATGGGGGCTTTGTTTTATTTTTTATTTTGGGGATGGAATCCAGGGGCACTCTTCCACTGAGCTCCATCCCCAGCCCTTTTTTACTTTTGTTTTGAGACAGGGTCTTGCTAAGATCTTCCTGCCTCAGCCTCCAAAGTATCTAGGATTACAGGTGTGGGCCACCATGTCCAATTAGGATAGTCTTTTCAACAAATCGTACTGGAACTATTGAATATCTTCGTGCCAAAAAGAAAGGAACCTTGACTCATACTTCATATCACATGCAAAAGCTAGTTCAAAATGAATTCTAGACTTAGAGGCAAAACCTAACACTCCTAGAGAAAACATAGAATAAAATCTTTTCAACTCTGAGCTTTTAGGTCCAACATCAAAAATACAGTCTATAAAGTAAAAGTTGATGATAAATTGGAAAGATAAACCACAGATGGAGAAATATGGTTACAAAACACATATCTCATAATATGCATATTCAGAATATGTAAAATTCATGTGAACCTCATTCATAAGAAAATAATTGACCTAATTATGAAATAGGCAAAATATTTGAAAAGATAATTTATCAGAGAAGATATATAAATGGTAAATAAGATGTTCAATATCATTGGTCACTAGGTAAACGCAAGTTAAAAACACAACGAGATCACACTGTGCACACATTAGAATGGCTGAAAATAAACACTGAAATATAAAACTTTGATGATATTGAGTGCCAATGAGAATACTGAGTAGCTAGAGCTACTCTGCATTGCTGGTGGAAAGGTAAATGGTGCAGGCATACTGCAAAACAGGTTAGCAGGTTGTTTTTGTTTTTTTGTGTCAGGAATTAAACCCAGAGACAGTTAAACACTGAGCCACACCCCCAGCCCTTTTTATGTTTTATTTTGAGACAGGATCTCACCAAGTTGCTCAGGGCCTCATTAAGTTGCCCTCTTGATCCTTCTGCCTCAGCCTCCCAAGTGGCTGGGATTATAGGGTGGGCCACCGTACCTGGTGGGTTAACAGTTTTTATATGGTTAAATATATACTTGCCAAACAACTTCACTCTTAGATATTTACCCAAAAGAAATGAAAAACATGTTTAAACAAATACCTGTACACAAATTCTTATAGCTAAAATGTAATTGCTAAAAACAAGATAACCTACAAGTCTTTCAAGTGGTAAATGGATAAACAAACTGGTATATCCAAACAAGAATACTACTTAGCAATAAAAAGGAATGAACTGGGTATGGTGACACATTCCTATGATCTCAGTGGCTTGGAAGGATTGCAGGTACAAAGCAAGCCTCAGCAACTTAGCAAGACCCTGTTTTAAAATAAAAGGGCTGGGGATGTGGCTCAGTGGTTAAGCACTTCTGGGTTCAATCCCCCAACCTCCAAAAAAAAAAAAAAAAAAGGAATGAACTACTGATGCACACAACATGGATGTTTTTTCTATGTAAAAGAAAGCAGATTCTAAAAGGCTTCCATCATGTGATTTCATTTATGTGACATTTGCCTCAAAAAGGCAAAACTGCAGGGAAAGAAAACAGATCAGTAGCTGCCAGCTGCTGGGGCTGCAGTGGGGGGTTGATTGTAGAGGAAACTTCTGAGGTAATGGAAATATTTTTCTCTCTTTTTCTTTTCCCTTTCTTTCTTTCTTCCTTTTTTTTTTTTTTTAAACCACAAGTGATTTACTATTGAGTTAAATCCTCAGCCCCTTTAAAAATTTGGGACCGGGTCTTGCTAATTTGTTCAGGATGCCCTCAAATTCTTGATCCTCCTGAGTTAGCCTCCCAAGTAGCTGTGATTATAGGCATGTACCATCACGCCCAGCAAAATATTTCATATCTGGGTTATGATAACAGTTGTGTGATTATATTATATTATATTTGTGTAACCATATAATTCAAAAGGTTGAATTTTACAGTAAGAAAATTACACTTAAATTTTTAAAAATTAGGAGTTGGATTCAAATTCCTCTCCCTTACTATGTCTTCTCTGCCACTACCCAACATCCTATCCTCAATGATCTTGTTCTCTTGGGCAAAAAATATCCCACTTCAGGCACCCTAAACATTGCTTTGCTTCTGGAACAAAAGGAAAATGGTCTACTAACAATGGTTTCTGCAGGGCCATGTGTCTGTTTTCATCCCTCTGTCCCATTCTGTCCTTCTAGGCCTGATCATCAAGGGCCAGCCCTTCCTCTCTAACCTCCATTTCCTCTTCCCTGCACTGGAGTCTTGGTAGTGACCTTGGGAAGGGACCAAATCCTTATGGCCTAGTCACTGTGTGGATGAAAAATTCTGCTTGTTAAGAGGAAGGTTCCTCACACTCAACTTCTCACAGTTCTAGCCAGTAAGATAGCCACGTGTCCCAAGAATGTACGGCCTGCGAGGGCATCTACTCGACATCCTCTTCTCCTGATCCCTGACCAAGACCACTTCCTCTCACTGCCTCAGGCTCCTCTGAGCTGCCAGCATCTTGGAGGGAGCTAAAGCCACACCACACCCAGAGCCATCTGGGTCCTCTCAGGGGAGTCATGAAAAGAGGCCCCAGGTCACGGGATGCACAGCAGCAGTCTGCTGGATGCACAGGCAAGTTGTCAGATGACCAGGGCAAACACATCATGGTGTGAACTGACAGGGAGATGGGAACACTCTTGAGATGATACTCTGATGAGTTTGCACCCCCTAATCCTACATAAAATTGTGAATGGGCTGCTCATGAATAATAACAGAGGGCACAGTGGGGACACGATGATGACCACCTGTAGAATATGAACTCATTGGTTCACGTCACTGGAATTTTTCATAGAGAAATGCTATGGTGACTGTGAACACTTGGTGGTAAGCTTGTTTAGCATTATGGCAACAGAGTGTGAATTCCATAGTCAGAAGTGAATGCACTTGGGCCTCTGGAGGGTTGAACATGTTGTTGTAAACATAGTGAACACTTGGGAGCTGGGGTTATGGTTCAGTGGTAGAGTGCTTGCCTAGCATGTGTGAGGCACTGGGTTCAATTCTCAGCACCACATATAAGCAAAGAAATAAAAATTTTTTAAAAATCCATCAATAACTAATAAAAATATTTTTAAAAAATATAGTGAACACTAGTAGATGCTGTGTGCAATTATAAGGCTCTGGTTGTGTTGAATGCACCATAGGGACACAGAGGTACCCTGTTTCAAGGTCAAGGAGCCAGAGTATGCATAACAGAGGGTAGAGAGCTCTATTGGACATGTTTGGGGGCATACGCTTGGCCCAGGACCTTTTCTCTGGGAGTCTGCTCCCTGCTACAACCTCTGCTGTGTGAGCAGACCCTAACAGAGCATGCAGCAGCCAATGGTGGCACGCGTGCTTCTGAAGGCTTCTTTTCTTTTCTCCCATTTTCTAAGCTGGAATTGTTGTGGTTGCTCAGTTTCATTCAGCTTCTCTGGAGGGTGTGGATATGGTTACAAGGTGTGGGTCTGCAACAGAATAAATGGTGGGTAATCTAAGGTTGACAACCATTAAAGGGGTCCCTGTGGCTGTCTTTTCAATGGGCACATGTTATTTTTACTTCCCAGCATCCATTCTTTCTACTTCTAGTGACAGTGTCACAACTTTTCTTTGGGGAAAAAATTCCAGGGGGGCCAATCTATTCCCCTGGCTCTAGAAGGGGGCTGATCAGAGCTTTTTATTCCCTGCTTATGGGCACTGGGTCAGGAATGGGCCAATGAGAATCTTTCCCAGGACATTTTTCAAATAATTGAGAAGAGATGCTCTTTCCACTGGGGATTTGAGATGTGCTAGAAAGGAGCCTAGAGCTACTGGGAGATACTACATGAACTCAGCCTCTGTTCCAGTTATTGCTACTATGTAAAAAACTACTCCAAATCTTAATGGGTTAAATGACAATAATTTTATTATATCCCACAGATTCTATAGGTCAGAATTTCATGAAGGACTTGACTGGGCATTTCTGCTTTTTGAGGTACTGATTAAGGTCACTGAGTGACACTTCACTGATGGATGAGTTGGTCTAGAGGACCCAAGACATCTTCACTCACATGCCTGGTGCCTTGGCAGTAATGGCTTGGAAGGTTGGGCTCACTGGGGCTACCAACCAGATTACTTGCACCAGGCCTCTCAGTATGGTGTCTCAAGATAGTTAGACTTGACTCTCCCCAGAGTGGACATCCCAAGTAATCCAGGTGGAAGCTGTATGCCATTTTTTTACCTAGCCCTAGAAGTCCACCTCAAACTATTGGTTACAACCAAGTTAAGAGGCCAGCTCAGATTTATTGTGAGGGAAATTAGATTTTTTTTGGTGTCTTATAATTATACGTAATAGTGGGAGTCATTATGTCATAATCATATGTGCACATAAACATTTGCTCAATCTCCTTCCCCAGAACCTTCCCTTTCCCTTCCCTCTTCCCTCCACTAATCCACTTACTCTACTCTACTGATCTCTCTTCTATTATCCTTATTATTTTAATTAGCACATATGTATATGCTATATGTTATATGTATATAGACTCTATTTTTATGGCATAGTATAGTCATATAGTACAGGAACATGAGAAATGGGAGATATTACTGTAGTTATTTGGGAAAAATAGACTGATAAGTCCTCCTCAAAAATAAAACTATTACAGAGGAAGTAGTTGAGATATGGAAAGAGAACAATTCTTTTTTCTTTTTGTTTTTTGCGGCATTGGGATTGAACCAGGGGCTCCTTACCACTGAGTCACATCTTCAGACCTTTTTATTTTTATTTATAGACAGAGTCTTTAAGACTGGCCTACCTCAGTCTCCCAGGGATTACAGGCATGAGCCACAGCACTGGGCAAGAGAACAGTTCTGATGACATTGTTTATGTACCTGGATCCAACTTCTCCTAGGACTTCAGTCATGAGAACCCTAAGATTCCTTTTCTGCTTCAATCAATCTGAGTTTTGCTTTTGTCACTTATAACTGAAAGAGCTTTTGTACTTAGTGTATGTGTGTCATTATCTATTGCAGCATAACAAATCACCCCAAAACTCTGTGGTTTAAAACAACAACTTATTATTTATTATGGTTTTGTGAGCTGACTGGGCCATTCTTCTGCTGGTTTCACCTAGGCTCACTCATGTAACTGCTAGGATAGAAGGTTCAAGATGGCTACCTCACATATGGGACTATTGGGTGGGGCCATTAGTTTTTATCCGTGTGATCTTTTGTCCTCCCTAGGATAGACTGACTTCTTTGTATGGAGATAGTGTTCTAAGAGAGGGAAGGTAGAAGCTGCAATGCTTCTTGAGGCCTGAACTCCAGAACTTGTACAGCACGACTTCTGTCCTATTCCTGATTCCAAGCAAGTCATAATGCTCAAGTCAAGAGTGAATTAAGGGTCTGGGGTTGTAGCTCAGCAGTAGAGTGCTCACCTAGCATGGGTAAGGCCCTGGGTTTGATCCTCAACACCACATAAAAATAGATCAATAAAATAAAGGTATTGTGTCCAATTACAACTAAAAAATAAATATTTTTTTAAAAGAATTTAAACAACAACAACAAAGAAAGAGTGAATTAAGGGGCTGCGGCTGTAGCTCAGTGGCAGAGCACTTGCCTATCACGTGTGAGGCACTGGGTTTGATCCTTAGCACCACATAAAAATAAATAAATAAAATAAAGGTATTGTGTCTATCTACAATTAAAAAAAGAATTTTTTTAAAAAAAAGAGTGAATAAAGAACTCTACTTCATCATAGTAGAGTTGCAAAGACTTTGTGGTGATATTTAATCTACCACAGTGTGATAGAGAGCTGAATCATAGGTAGGAACATTGTGGGAATTAAAAGTAGTTATAGGAAGTATGGGACATGTGTAGGCAGGTGATCCAGACTCTTACAGGCATGTTTTCACTGAGGAATCAACAGTTGTGATTTCCATTGTGGCTTCTGTGAGGGCCTCATGATGCCATCTACATTTGGCCTCTGATTCGCAGGGGCAACTTTGAGCTAAAGACTATATCTGAGGGACTTCACTTCTTTGAACTTGAGTTCTTCCTCTGTAAAATGGACATGATTGATCACTCCTGCCTCGCAGATTGGCTGTGAGGCTACAGATGAGAATGTGCTTCATAAATTACAGAGTGCCTTATATGTGTGGTTAAACATTATTATCTGCTCTCTGAGGAAAGAATAATCGAGATGGGTCTAGGTAGTCAGAGAGGACAGTAAGCCGGAGACGGATCACACTGGCAGGGAGAAAGTTCTGTATTTCAAGTTGAGAAGCTGAGGAATAAGAATATATGTGAACAGAGGTAGAACAGTGACAGACTGTGCCTAGGACAGGTAGGAGAGCCACGTGGTCAGAGGGGAAGCCCCCACTACCCTGGACTCTAGGTTTCTGGGCCCCCCAGGCAGTTGGTCAGTAGCCCCTAAGGTCTCCGAGCTGCAGCCAAGGCTTCCAGCCTCCAAGGATCATCAGAGTCTTGTCCCTACCTAGGCCTGCAAGGCCTCTTCGAGCCACAGGGAGGCGACAGAGGAGGGGAGGGGAGAGGCAATCAGAGAGAGACAGAGCACCTTCCTCTGGAACCATCAGGATCAGGTCAGCCACCTCCATGTGTTTCCAAGCTTCTCTTTCAACAGCAGGGTGGGGACCCCAGGCTCTAAGCTTGGGTCACAGGCCATGTGGCTGAACTGGCTCCTAGTCCTTCCATTCCCTGGGCGGGGGTGTGGGGGTTGATTGATGAATTCCCCTGTGTTCCAGGCTGGGGCTTGGAGCTGCTGGAGACCAGCCTAGTGTGAAGAAGCCCCAGATGGTGACTGGTGGCTGAGACTGACCCCTCCAGGCCAGGCCCTGGACAGTCTAGGCCTATGGCCACTTCCCAAACCCTCTCTGTCCTTGGATCCCAGCTGAGGAGAGCAAAAGCCTCTTACTCAAAGGAGTTTGGAAGGAGAGGATCAGGAAAGGCTCAGATTCCCCCAGTCTAGCCCTGTGTAACAACCAGTTCAGTCCAACTTGGGAATAGGAAAGGACTCTGATGAGAGTTTGGGAGGGGGACAGAATATGAGCTGGGGGGACATAAACAGCAGGGTTGGCATTAGAACCCAGAGATTCTAGCTCACAGTCCCTCACACTGGTACTATCCAAGATGACACCCATTGGCCACTTGAGGCTAGGTAAATGAAGGCCTGCATCTGAGGGCTAGGCCAAGCAAGGAGACCCAGGCAGGAATCCTGGCCCAGAGGCTCCACTTTGCCAAATCCTTACCCCATAGGATACTCTGCCTCTGCCTTGCACTACAGAGAGACAAGAGAGGCAACTGGGAAGTGGGAGAGGCCTTTTTCACATGCTGTGGGGTTCCATGGCATAAGCTCTTCGAAAATAGCTGATGACCTTGACCTTGACCCCTAGATCTATAGTTTACCTCCCTACACCTTCCTTTCCTATCTTTCTTTTTAAAATCTAGCCTCTCTGGTCATGTTGCTCCTCTGGCCTGCCTCCTGATCCTGGCCACATTTCTTGGAACCGTCATTCCTTCCTTTCCTTTCTGATTCACAGGGGCAACTTTGAGCTAAAGACCTACTACATCTGACCAGCCTAGTGTGTTTCTTCTAGGTATGTTACCCAACCTTGCAATTTCAGAGCTGGCAGGGCTCCTACTACCCATTTGGGGATTCTAAGGCTCAGGGTTACTTGGGTTGTTGCTAGTCCAGGGTCACCCATCAGGATCAGCAACAGAGCCAGCATGAGGCTTCTGACTTCCAAGTCCATATTTTTCTCCTGTCCTTTGTTCGCCTATGGTGATTCAGCCTCAGTCTGTCTATTCCTCAAACCAGCAGAGCTTACGTGATCTTCACTAGGTTCAAACATCTGCTGTCAAAGCCTTGGGTGAAACTGCTTCATGGGTTGGCTCTGATACTTTGGACCAGACTGGGGCCAGTTATGAGGCCCATTGGCCAAAGACTGGGGGCTGGAAGGAAGGTTCCAGGAGAGAAAGCAAATCAGATTTGTGCCTTATGGCTGCTGGGGGGCTATTGTTGCTCAACATCTTTTCTCCACTCCCACTCTTCTCCCCAAAAGCTCCTGGCTAGGGTGATGTCCAGAGAAAACAGAGCTGCTAAACCCCTGCTTACACAGAAAGGCAGACACGGCATATACACAGGCCCATAAACACAGAGAGATATAGAGACACGCGGTAGGAGCACGTGCATAACTGCACAGGGCTCTCTGGCATGAAGATTTGCACTGCCACACTATGGGATCATTTTCACAGGAGGCTCTTTCCTCTGAGTGAAAACACAGGTCTCCTCTCATGACTTCCCAGTGTCCAGTCTAGATTCTGCCCCAAATAAGAACTCAGTGAGGTTATATGGAAAGAATGACCCTGGTGTGGTTAGTCCCAGAGACAGACCTTCACCTCCAGGGGCTGGAACAAGGCAGGAAGCCCAGGCCAGGTTGGAAGAGCCTGTGACATGAGGCAGGAGGCAGGAGACTCCTGTTGTGGTCGTCATCTTCTGCTTCCACTTGGGGCTCTATCCTTGTGGCTGGCAATTCTCAAAATGTGATTCAAGAACCAGCAGCTGGGCTAGGGTTGTAGCTCTGTGGTAGAGCTTGCCTAGCATAGGTGAGGCACTGGGTTTTTTCCTCAGCACCACATAAAAGTAAGCAAATAAATAAAAGTTTAAAAAAAAATACCCAGCAACTTCCATATCACATTGGAGCTTGATAGTAATGCAAAGTCTCAAGCCCCACTGAATCAGAAACTCTGAATGTGGGTCCATAAACCTGTATTTTAACAGTCCTGGGAGTGATCTGAATGCATGTTATAGTTAGAGAGCCACTGCCTGAGACAATGGGCAGCCAACCTCATGCTGGTTCCAGATGAACCAGGGAAGTCCTAGAGCACAGGCAGCTGCTCATGCCACCTATGGATGAGGTTGGCTGCTCACATGCTGGTGAACACCCATACCTGACTTCACATTTACTCACTGAGATGCACGTATATGAACGTCTGGTCTTTGAGAGACCACATTCTGGGGATCTGGGGTCCCTATGGGTACAAGCCAACACATGGAAGTAGGGAGGGTCAGGTAGAACTTTTTTCACCAAGTGATATTCTGTGTCCTGCATTTCCTTTGTCCCTTATTCCTTTGGAAGTTCCCAGAGGTTCCTTCAGAGATCAGAAAAGCTGAATTGCTGCCCAACTGAGACCAGATGCACCCAACTGAGAGGCCATGGTGGCCTGCATGCCTAAGAATGCTTGAAGTATGTGCTAAGGCCAGCAAAGTGCTTTCTCTCTGCAAAGGGGGAGTCGGGGCCAGGGGAATGTAGGGATCAGCAAGCAAAGCTTAGGCAAGAGCGTACCATCCCTAGAGCCCTGAAATGCTGCCAGATGTAGAATTCTCCTTGGGCCTTTCCCAAGGCTCCTCTCAGTGCCCAACCTACCTCCTGAGCCCTGCCTCTCTGTTCTGGCCTGTGGAATGCCAGGCAGAAGCCCACCTGGGCCATCATCAGACCCATGGCATTACCCCCTAAGGATCTAGACATGAAATCCCAGCCTCTGTGAGCTGCAGGGAGTGTGGGGAGGGGAGGGAGGCTCATGCTCAGATCTGGTTTCACTGCTGCTTCCCGTGGCTGGCTGCCACAGGCTGAGCCACCAGCTGTGCTATATAAGGCCCACGCTGGACTGCGGGAGAGGCGGGAGAGGCGGGAGAGGCGAAGATTTGGACCCCGCTAAGGAGTCCTGCTCAGGACACGGTGAGCTGCACTCCTAATTCTCTTGCCCATCCCTGCACCAAACTGTCTGATTTAGCTGCTCCTGGCCTCCCTTGGCCACCCTCTTTCTTTTTTTTTTTTTTTTCTTTCTTTCTTTTTTTTTTCCTCTTTGACCCATCATCTTTCAACAGAGAAGACTCTACTTTCTGCTTTGAAATGCTGTCTCTTCCCCAGTTAGCCCTCCCCCAGCCAAGATCAGGGACCCCCCACCCCACCCCATGGCCCCACTCTGGGTCTCTATACCTCTGGTTGCCTTGCTTTCTTCTTGTGGCCAGCCAGTGTGCGTTGTCCAAGAGTTCTGCGGAGCGTGGGTTCAGGGAGCCTGAATGTCAGGGCATTTGCTGAGGAAATGGCGGGACTCTGAGAAACCTCCCTGGGCTGCCAGATGGGAAATGGTTTTTCCACAGGGTGCTTCAGGCCACCTTAGCCTCTCAGACTTGTCTGGAACAAGCCTGCGGAATGCTCAGGCCCCTGCTCAGCTCCCCAGTGCTTGGGATAAGGCCTGCAACAACTGAAGCAGTGACTTCCCTGAGACTCTGTTCCCTCCTCTAAGAAACAGGTGGGGAGGGGTTAGTGATTTTTGGTCTACAGGGTCTGCAACGTGGAATTGGTTTGTCCTTCCCCTGGAACATCTGAATTTTTCCATCTTTTTCTCAGAAAGGAGGCATCTCCCCTTTCCCACCACACCCTAGACTCTGTGGAGATTGAAGGAAATCAATTTTGAATCTCCAGAAACTGGTCAGATTCTGGATTGGTCAGAGCTCTGGGGAGAGAGAAAAATGTCCTGCCGAGAGCCCAGCCCACACACATCCCACAGTCCCCTAACCTTATTGCCAGGCCTGTTGTCCCCTCCCCACTTCTGTAGCCCCTACCCCATGCTCAGCATTTATTGGGGAGCCCTGGCCTTTCACAAGGCACCCTGTCTGCTTTTCCTCAGTTGGCTCCTGGCTGTGGAACTCCCACCCAGGCCCCAACAAAACAGATCAGAATGTGTTCCAGCTGCAACGCGTGCACATCTGGGAATGTGTTCTTGGAGGTGGTGAGCGAGGCATCTGCGCCCTTCAGCTGCCTGCTATTGCTGGACCACGGTGATCAGGGCCAGGGCTGCACTGTCTTTATATTTAGCCCCCATTCAAGAGTGTGAACCCCAACAAAATGTAGCAGAACAAAAGGCCCCCAAGCCCAGATCTTGAAAGTGATTTATTTACAAGTCATCTAGAAGCTGCTGGATGACTTGTAAATAAATCCTGGTCCCTCCCTTGGCAGGGAACCTCTTCACTTTTACTCTCCCTGGTGACCCACCTCTATAGGGACACTGGGTTGGAAATTGGATCTGCCTCTTTTTCAGATTCTGAGCCTCTGCATCTCCCAAGCTGCTCCGTTTGGCAACTTGGGGAGATAACTCCCACAAGACTTCATTCTGGCCATCCTTCCATCCTTGACATGTCAAGAAATATTGCACTCAGAAATGTGGGGTCTAATAAGCTTTGTTTCTTTGCAGGTCATTGGATCTGAGAAGATTTCCAGGGAACTACATTCCTAAGACAAGCTGACTCTGAAACACCCTCGCCCATCTCCTGCCACATTCTCACAAGGCCTGGGGAAAAGAATGGTGGGAACAAAGGCCTGGGTGTTCTCCTTGCTGGTCCTGGAAGTCACCTCTGTGTTGGGTACAGGCTAAGTATCTGCTAGCTCCCAAATCCTCCATTTATCATAGTGAAGTCATGTCTGGTCTAGCACCCAATTATGCAAGACACAGGCCCTAAGATCTAAGGCTGTTTAATGGTGTATTCATAACTTGTGCCCTGCTTCCCTCCCCTTCCCAAATTTGAGAAGGTTCTCCATGTTAAAACTCACAGAACAGAAACTTTAAAAAAATTTTTTTAACTTGTCTATAGAACTTTATTTATTTATTTATATGTGGTGCTGAGAATCGAACCCAGCGCCTCACACATTCCAGACAAGGGCGCTACCACTGAGCCACAGTCCCAGCCCGAGAAAAGAAACTTTTAAATGAGGAGAGGGGTGAAGGAAAAAAGAGAGGAGAGTTATTGCACCTGAGTCCTAAATTTAGCTCTGAGCTTCCCAGCAGCCAGAGCAAAAGGGAGTCACAGGGGATCACTGAATTATTGGAAGCAGGTTTGGGGGTTGGTCTGTTTTTAGTTTCATAAAAATTCTTCTGTTCTAAAGCTCAGTTTCATTTAGACCCCACAGCCAAATTTCACAGAAACTCCAGAACCCCTCTGTTCTTCTTGTCCTCTTGACCCCATCCTCTGAAAAATTTGAACTCTGAAAAAAACAAGCAGAGAGAAGTTGCCTGATGGAATTGCAGACTTCCTGCAGCAGTAGAGCTCCTGCATGCTATTTCCCACCTCTCCCTCTCTCCTGATTTCTAACTATATACTCAGATAATGGGGGAAAAAATCTCAACCCCCCTTTTTTAAAGCTCCATGCCCTGCAGGCTTTGTGACCACAGATGCAGGAACAAAGGCTGTCTCAGCATAGCACCAACCCCTGTGTGCACCCGCCTTCTGCCTCGCTCTTTCACCCTGACAGCTGCTGTTTGTGAAGATGATTAACATTCAACCATCAGAGGGGAAATCAGATTAGGTTGATTAAAAGAGCTCCTATCACTCCAGTTAAGCAGCACAGAGAATTCTGACTTGGCTCCCCGCCTGGGAGTTAATTGCCTTTCAAGGCTTTCTAGCCTTTCTCCTTCCATTCCAGAGCCCCCAACCCAGCCTCACGTGGAGGAGGGCTTGGAAATGCCCATGACCTGAGGACCCTGTATTTATCCTCAGACAGACCAGCCAAGTCTGAGGTCAGAAAAATCAAGGACTACTGACCCAGTTAAGCCATGAGTCCTCTATGGGAGGGTGGACTCCCAAAGCCAGACTGCCAAGGGAAGGGGAATGGACGTCCATTGTGCCGGGCATTGAGCTAACAGCATTGCTAACACTTATTCTGTGCACACCGGGTGCCAGGCATTGTTCTAGGTGGATTTTATGAATGAACATTTGTAATCCCCACAATCCCCTTAGGCAGGAACTAGTATCATCCTCATTTTAAAAGGAGAGAACACGGGGCCAGAGGGGTTAAGTAGCTTG
Source organism: Callospermophilus lateralis (assembly GCF_048772815.1). NCBI lineage: Eukaryota > Metazoa > Chordata > Mammalia > Rodentia > Sciuridae > Callospermophilus > Callospermophilus lateralis. The sequence goes on along the minus strand of NC_135307.1, from coordinate 108,984,862 downwards.
CCAACGTCACACAGTTAGGAGGTGGCAGAGGCTTCAGAGCTCCTGCTCTGTCTTTGTACACTTCAGAGATGTTGATGTTTTAAGTCATGGAATCCTCATGCCAGAATCACACAATGAGGTGGGAATTAACATCTCCATTTTACAGTTGAGAAAGATAAGCCTCAGTTTTGCCAAAAGATAGGTCGAGACACCAAAGCAGGAGTCCCAGCCCATTGGCTGCCCGGCAGTTTCTGCTTACCCATTTCTAGAACATGAGTGAAAAGGGAACTACCATTCATGGAGCACGCCGTACTTGCCAGTTCCCTTTCCATTTATTATTACCCTGAATAATCCACCAGAATCACTTATGATGTAGTGATTATTAATGCATTTCTATTTTAGGAGGAAACAGGTGCAGAGGAATGAAGACTTTCTGAGGTGGCACAGCTGTAAGTGGTGCAGTGGTGAAGCCCCATGGCCAGGACTCATGCCGCACCCACCACACCACACAGCTTCCCTGTGTCTTAAGAGACCCCTCATTAGTCCTGGACCCTCACTCAGCCTTTTCTCCTTCTGACCCTCAGGGAGGCAGACGATGCTGACTCAGTCAGTGAGAAGAGTCCAAACTGGGAAGAGGACCCCCAGCACCTTTTCTAAGCCTGCTGATCCCCTGGAGAGTGAGTCGTGGCTGGAGCAGGGAAGGCCTGGAGGGCTGGGGTCTCTACTGAGCTTACTAAGGGAATCTCTGAAACCAGGATGTGATGCTTTCATGTTAACCCACTTTTGGTGGGGACTGGGGATTGAAACCAGGGACACTTTGCTACTGAGCTACATGCCCAGTTCTTTTTATTTTTTATTTTGAAAAGGGTCTCACTAAGTTGCTCAGTCTTGCTTGAGGCTGGTCTTGAATTAGTAATCTTCCTGCTTTAGCATCCTGATTTGTTAGGATGACAGGCATGTGCCACTGCACCTGGTTGGCCTACATCTCTGTCCAGACAAAGAAATAGCATAGGACAGCTAAGAATAATGAAGCTACCTATTTTATTCTAAGAATGCTGCAGAGCTTCCTGGAGCCAGAGCACAGGCAGGTGGGGAGGCAGGAGGATGGAGAGATAGCAGGGGATTTTAAGATGCTAAGGGGATTTTAAGCCAGAGAGTAATGTGGTCCAAGCCACATAGAGAAAGCACACCCCAACTGCAGTTTTGAGGAGGGGTAAGATGGGGTAGAAGGAGACCCTTGAGGTAGAGAGACCAGGCAGGAGTTATTGCCATGGCTCCTCCAGACCAATGGAGGACTGTGCCTTGCAGGTACATAGGGGATGGAGAGATACTGGTGAGACAAATATGGCAGGACCTGAAATGATGGGGTGGCTGGGTGGGTGAGAGGTATCAGGGAGGACCCCAGGGGTTGAGCAGGAAAGGAGAACTGGAGCTCACTGTGCCTCTAGAGATAGCTTTTCCCCACCCAACTCTCTCAGGTCCAGGTGAGTGGACAACATGGTTCAACATTGACCACCCTGGCGGACAGGGTGACTATGAGCGCCTGGATGCCATTCGCTTCTATTATGGAGATCGTATGTGTGCCCGTCCCCTGAAGCTAGAAGCTCGGACCACTGACTGGATACCTGCGGGAAGCACTGGCCAGGTGGTCCATGGTAGTCCCCGTGAGGGCTTCTGGTGCCTTAACAGAGAGCAGCGTCCTGGCCAGAACTGTTCAAATTACACTGTGCGCTTCCTTTGCCCACCAGGTGAGTCTGAAGGACCTCTACCCACTACCTCCCCCTCCAGTGTCGACACCGGGAGAGGCCACCACCTGCCTCTGGCCACAGGAACTCTGAACATCACACACCATGCTTCCAACTCAGAAGTGCCATCAGCTCCCAAATATTGTTCTGTATTCATGGGAGCCCTCCCGTCACCCCATTGTATTGTGCTTGTGTGGCTCAGTGGTGAAGAGCATAGTCTCTGGAGTTGGGCTGCTGGGATTTGAATCCAGAACCTACCTTGAGGAACTGTGTTCCCTAGACAAATTTTCTAATGTTCTCTCACCCATTGTCTCATATGTAATGGGGTTTTGTTTGTTTTGGTGCTGGAAATTCAACCCAGAGGTGCTTAACCACCGAGCCACATCCCCAGTCCTTTTTATTTTTTATGTTTATAATTTTTTTTTAGTATTAAAAATATGGATACAATACCTTTATATTTATTTATTTATTTTTATGTGGTGCTGAGGATCAAAACCTGTGCCTCACACGTGCTAGGCAAGAGCTCAACAATGGAGCTACAACCCCAGCCCCAGTCCTTTTTTATTTTTTTACTTTGAGATAGGGTCTCGCTAAGTTGCTCAGAGCATTGCTAAGTTGCTGAGGCTGGCTTAGAACTGTGGTCCTCCTGCCTCGGTCTCTCAAGTCTCTGGGAATATGTCACTGTGCCTGGGCATCATAGGGTTTTTATGAGGATTAAATGAAATAATGAATGTAGAGGACTGAACCCAGATCCACCAAGTGTTAGTTTCTGTTTTTGCTCCTATGCCAAGCTAGCTATCCACACTATTTGAACTTGACAACTAACCTTAGAGGCCTATCACCTGTCTTGACAGGTTGCATGAGGTGTAGAGAGGTTAGGTAACTCTTCACGATTACACAGCCTATAAGTACAGAGCAGTGATTTGAATCCTGTCTGTGTTTGCAGAGTTCAGCTTCTTTACACTCTCCCACCCCTGTACTGGATAATTCAGTTGTTAGTGATGGTCAGCTGCAGGCCTGCTTGCTTTTGTTTTGAGGTTTGTTTGCTTGTTTTGGTATCTGGTATTGAACCCAGAGGTGCTTAACTACTAAGCCACATCCCCAGCCCTTTTTTATATTTTATTTAGAGACAGGGTCTTGCTAAGTTGCTTAGGGCCTTGCTAAATTGTTGAGGCTGGCTTTGAACTCACGATCCTCCTGCCTTGGCCTCCCCAGCCACTGGGATTACAGACATGTGCCTCGGCACTCGGCCTATTTTTACGTACTGGAACCCAGGGATGATCTACCACTAAGCTATATCCCATTTTTTATTTTTTATTTTGAGACAGGCTCTCACTAAGTTGCTGAGGCTTGAACTTGGAATCCTCTTGCCTCAGCTTCTCAAGTCACTGGGACCACCATGCCAATTGTAGTCCTGCTAACTTTGGATAGGCACCTTCCCCCCTGGGGATCTGCTAGTCCACATAATCTCATGCCACATCAAGTGGTAGTAGTGTTCTTCTGGGTAAGATCAGAGCCCTCATTCTTGTACACAGGCCTCAGACCAGAGATAAGGAGGATGGGGAGTAGGGGGCTGGATGTTGGAGTCATTGCAGGCCAAAGCCTGTGTGCAGAAAGCACATGGCTCTTTCCATACTGGTGGAGAAGGAAGCTGGTGCTGCCCTTGGGCAGCATGTCAAATCCCAGTGTTTGACCTAGCAAGCCCCACTCAGGACCATCCCAACCCATATGGTGCCTTTGCACAAATTAGAGACACTACTTCTTCAAGATTTTGACTTCCCTATGTTGGAAAAATCATTACAATAAAAATAAATATCAGTGACGTCTACAATGTAAATGGGGGCCTGTCTCTCCTTACCAGAAAGAAAAAACAGCCTCAGGATCAGGTTTCCTGACAGAGTCCCCTTGGGAGGGGAGGAAAGTCAGATTATCTGCTGATCAATTTGCAGGGTCCCTGCGCCAAGACACAGAGCGCATCTGGAGTCCTTGGTCACCCTGGAGCAAGTGCTCAGCTCCCTGTGGTCACACTGGGGTCCAGACTCGCACACGCACCTGCTTGGCAGAGTCAGTGTCACTATGTGATGAGGCTACAGAAGAGGGCCAGCTCTGTGTGAGCCAGGCCTGTCCAGGTACCACCCTCCTTTCTGGCGCTGGGCAGGGTGTGGTGGGTGAGGTCAAAACAGCATAGAAAGATGGGTTAGAGGGTCAGTCTGAGATAGATTCCTTCATTCACTCATCAAGTATTAATTGAATATTATGTGCTCCTTCATTCACTCATCAAGTATTAATTGAATATCTATTATGTGCTCCGAGTGGGGATATAGAGAGTAATTAGGAACACAGAACAAGGTCAATAATTACAGCTTAGAGGACTACAGAGAAGCTCCTTTGAGGAGGTGTCTTGGGCTTCGTTTTAAAGGATAGGTAGGAATTAGTTGTGCAGGCTGATAAGGAAGGATAACAAAGGCCTAAGGAAGAAGGGGAGCACATGTGAATCTACAGGCTGAGAAGTGCTGAGGGAGGGCCCCAATCCATATGAACCCTGCTAATGTGACTTCTTGTTCAACAGCCTGTGACCTGACCTGCTCCATGGGCCAGGTGAATGCTGACTGTGATGCCTGCATGTGCCAGGACTTCATGCTTCATGGGGCTGTCTCCCTTCCTGGGGGTGCCCCAGCCTCAGGAGCCACTGTCTACCTGCTGACCAAGAAGCCTAAGATGCTGACCAAGACAGACAGCCAGGGGAGATTCCAAGTCCCTGGCTTGTGCCCTGATGGTAAAAGCACCCTGAAGATCACGAAAACCAAGTTTGCCCCCATTGTGCTCACAATACCCAAGAGTCATCTGAAGACAGCCACCATCAATGCAGAGTTCATGAGAGCAGGTACCTAAGTTCTCTGAGGTTGGGTGAGTGAGGAGGGGTGACGTGCTAAGACTGGCTTTCCAGCTTACTCAGAGTAAAACCCCAAATCACAAGGCTCTAAATCATCTAGCTCTCCCTTATTTCTTTATTTTTCCTCTCCTAGTACTCCCCCCATATGGAGTCACTCTATTCTAGCCAAACTGGCCTCCTGGCAAATATAGACATACTCTTACCTCAAATGCAAAGGCTTGCGTTTGCTGTGTGGACTCTGTAGCATGTTCTTCCCCCAGATATTGGTAGGTTCTGTTCCCTGGCCACATTATCCAAAATTATAGTACAGTGTAAGGGTTGGAAGTCATAGACAGAGGAGCTTGGGGAGCTCAGAAATGGTGCAGAATGGTAAAAAACAAACAAACCAAAAAAAAAAAAAACCTGCTGGAGGCAACAGAACATGACTATTGTGCTATTCAAAACCACTAGTTTTGTTCCAACTGTAGTACTTGGGAATCGTGGCAGGCACAAGGTCCACCTACATGCTGCTTGACAGGCCATAGGAACAAGCAGTGGTAAATGCCTATTATCTCAGTGGCTCAGGAGGCTGAGGCAGGAGAATCACAAATTCAAAGCCAGCCTCAGCAACTTAATAAGGCCCTAAGCAACTTAGCAAGACCCTGTCTCAAAATAAAGTATAAAAAATTGCTGTGAAGCCATACAATTTGAACACCATCTGGGACCCTGAGAAAGCAAGGCTCTTAGAACCTGTGACAAAGAAAAAAATCCAAACACTGTTTTTCATCTTCTGTCCCAGAGACTCCGTACATCGTGACGAACCCAGAGACAAAAGCACGGAGAGTTGGGCAGAGCGTGTCCCTGTGCTGTAAGGCCACAGGCAAGCCCAGTCCCGACAAGTATTTCTGGTGTGTATTCTGCCAGTTACTCTTCCCAGTTTTCTTTTTGGAAACAAGAGGTTTCTTGCATTGGGTCAGGGATTAATACTAGTAACCAATAAGCCAGGTGCAGTGGCGTATGCCTGTAATCCCAGAGGCTTGGGAGGCTGAGGCAGGAGGATTGCAAGTTTGAAGCCAACCTCAACAAAAGCAAGGTGCTAAGCAACTCAGTGAGACCCTGTCTCTAAATGAAATACAAAATAGGGTTGGGGATGTGGCTCAGTGGTTGAGTGTCCCTGGGTTCAATCCCTGGTATCCCAACCCCCCCCCCGAAAACCCCCCAGAAACCAATAGAATAAAGTTCTAAGTAAGTTAGCTTTGATATTTGTGTTTACAAGTGGGAACTTTCAGGGTTGAGGCTGCCTAGACCACTGGCAAGCCCTCTTGTACCCTCAAACTTGTAGTCCCCCAGATCATCACTGGTCTCAGGGTCCTTGACCTGCATGTGCTCAGGACACAGTACAGGTTCCTCAATCCCTCTTTCCCCAATAAAAACAGTGTCAGAAGCCCCAAGAGCTGGAGTCTTTTACTCTCCACAAACATTTTATAGCCACTACCTTGTTTGACAATCCCAACAATTCTCTGAGGTCAGCTGGAAGCTAAAGCAGGAAGCTACAGCACAGAGAGATGAGAGACGATTTGTCCAAGGATCCACAACCAGTTAAATGGCAGGCCTGGGACTTCAAACCAATTCCTTTGACTCCTAAGCCAATCAGTGCTCTTGAGGCATGTCACAGCTGATGTTGATGTCTACAGGAATCCATTTGCCATTTGTCTCCCTGACTCCTTGCTCCTGGGACTATCCTTAGATATACCTGCCCTCCCACTGCCCACTCCTACTCTACTTCTTTTTCACTCACAGGTACCACAATGACACATTGCTGGATCCCTCCCTCTACAAGCATGAGAGCAAGCTGGTGCTGAAGAACCTGCAGCAGGACCAGGCTGGGGATTACTTTTGCAAGGCACAGAGTGATGCTGGGGCTGCAAAGTCCCAGGTTGCCCAGCTGACTGTCATAGGTAAGAGCCTAAGTCTGGGTCCTGAATCTGCAATGAGGCTCACTGAACACCCACTGAGCATAGGTAGGAAGTAAAAGCTCAGGCTTTTATGAGCTGTGCAAAGTGCCATGCCTTCTGGTACACAGACCTGATGGCACAGACCTGATTCCTGCTGTCACAGAGCCACCATTTGAGGAGGGGTGAAGAAATGTAAATGAGACAAACAAGTAGCAGGGATTGAACCCAGGTACATTTTACCACTGAGCTACATCCCCAATCCCTTTAATTTTGAGACAGGTTTTTGCTGAGTTGCTAAGTCTAGTCTTGAACTTGCAATCCTCCTGCCTCAGCCTCCCGAGTGACTGGATTACAGGCATGGGGCTGTGGATGCTAGTAGTGAGAGACATGATTTCCAGGTGGCTGCTTTCAGTTGGAGCTTCAGTAATGGTTTTCAGTCTTGGCTTTCCTTTGGCACCACCTATTGAGAGTTTCAAAAATTACTGATTTCTCTGCCTTACCCCTAGACAGTCTGATTTAATTTGGGATATGGCCTGAGCATGCATGATTTAAAAACTGCCCCAGTAATTCTAATTTGCAGCCCATGTTTGAATCCCTGGTCTTAAAGAATTGGCAGTAACTGTGTGTAGAGGTATACAGATGAAGGGTCTGGCATGGGCAAAGGTACAGAAGTGGGGAACTGAGGGGGCTTTATAAGAAACAGTGACCTGATTATAGTTGGCTTCTAGAAGAGAACTGGAGGGAAAGAAATTCAAAGCCAAAGATCTATCAAAAACCTGTCCTTGGAAAGTGAGGGAGAAAGAGGATATCTTAGTAATTGGCCAAAACAAAACAAAACAAAACAAGAGGCAGAGAGAACTTATTGGAGGAATTCTGGAATATTTCACAGACTCCAAGAAAATTGAGCAACAGGCAAAACAAAAATTTGGACCTCAGCAAAGACATGGAGCCCCCAGCAGTGGTTCCCAGCTCATCTCACCAATGTTTCCTGTTTGGCACAGTGATTTTTAAAAAATACTATCTTAACTATTCCACAATTCAATTTATAGACAGTAACAACATATAATTTCCAAATATATATGTGCATGGCCTTAACTACAAAATATAGGAAAAATAAAGAGAAAATAATTCTAACATAAAATAGTAATATTTCGATATCTAAACGCTTTGGCACAATGACTTGAGAAGATAATCCAAGAGGTCAGACATTTGTACTTATATCCAGAGTCGCCATGAATTGATAGCTACAAATGCTGATGGATACAAAAGTATCATTTTGGTGGTTCATAGTCCTTGGGTAATGTTGTTGTAGGGATGCAATTTTCCTGATATAAGGAACAATTCTTGGTGTTGTTCCAAGCTAAACAAAGTGTAGTCTCAGATTGATTTATATGGTAGTTGCATTCTTGAAAAATTCAGTGTGTTGGGGCCATGTAAAAAATACCAGGCTAAAATCCTTTTAAACAGGGTTTCTACCTTTTGAATGTCTCATAAGATATGTGAACATCATGCAGGATGCAGAATATTTTTTTATGCAGAAAAGCGCCAGGCATTGCCGGACCTAGAGCATCAGAAGCCACACCCACTATATGCCAGTAGTGCCCCCAATTTTGGTGATGACTACAATACCCTCACACATGTTCAAGACCTCTCTATTGAGAACCACTACTCTAGTGACGCAGCAACCAATTCCATTTCCCCATCTATAAAATGAAATTTGTGAGCTGGGGTTGTGGCTCAGTGGTGGAGTGTTTGTCGTGCATGCTTGGGGACTGGGTTCGATCCTCAGAGCCACATAAATAAATAAAAATAAAGGCATTGTGCCCATCTACAACTAAAAAAAAAGAGTCTTCAAAAAATGAGATTTGTAATGGTTGTTCCATCTCCCTCAGAGAGTTCTGTCAGAGATATGGCTATCCCAAGGATATTGCAAAGGATTGTCCTTTGGAAACTGAGAAGAGGTGACAATGAGGTACTCAGTGTAGGGTATGAACTTCCACTTTAACATCTCCACATTTCTTCTTTAGCACTTGATGAGAGTCCCTGCAACCCAACCCCTGAGAGCTACCTTATCCGGCTTCCCCATGACTGCTTCCAGAATGCCACCAACTCCTTCTACTATGATGTGGGCCGCTGCCCGGTCAAGACCTGTGCAGGGCAGCAGGATAATGGGATCAGGTGCCGGGATGCTGTGGAGAACTGCTGTGGCATCTCCAAAACTGAGGAGAGGGAGATCCAGTGCAGTGGATATACGCTGCCCACCAAAGTGGCCACGGAGTGCAGCTGCCAGCGGTGTACAGAGACCCGGAGCATTGTGCGGGGACGTGTCAGTGCTGCTGACAACGGGGAGCCCATGCGCTTTGGCCATGTGTACATGGGGAACAGCCGTGTGAGCATGACTGGTTACAAGGGCACTTTCACCCTCCATGTCCCCCAGGACACTGAGAGGCTGGTGCTCACATTCGTGGACAGGCTGCAGAAATTTGTCAACACTACCAAAGTGCTGCCCTTCAACAGGAAGGGGAGTGCTGTGTTCCATGAGATCAAGATGCTCCGCCGGAAAGAGCCCATCACTCTGGAAGCCATGGAGACCAATATCATCCCTCTGGGGGAGGTGGTTGGAGAAGACCCTGTGGCAGAACTGGAGATCCCGGCCCAGAGTTTCTACAGGCAGAATGGAGAGCCCTACATGGGAAAAGTGAAGGCCAGTGTGACCTTCCTGGATCCCCGGAATATTTCCACAGCCACAGCTACCCAGAGTGACCTGAACTTCATCAATGATGAAGGAGACACCTTCCCTCTTCGGACATATGGCATGTTCTCTGTGGACTTCACAGATGAGGCCAACTCAGAGCCACTTAATGCTGGCAAGGTGAAGGTCCACCTTGACTCGACCCAGGTCAAGATGCCAGAGCATGTGCCCACAATGAAACTCTGGTCCCTCAACCCAGACACAGGGCTGTGGGAGGAAGAAGGCGATTTCAAATTTGAAACTCAAAGGAGGAACAAAAGGGAAGAAAGAACCTTCCTGGTGGGCAACATGGAGATCCGTGAGAGGAGGCTCTTTAACCTGGATGTCCCTGAAAGCAGGAGGTGCTACATCAAGGTGAGGGCCTACCGGAGCGAGAGGTTCTTGCCCAGTGAGCAAATCCAAGGGGTTGTAGTCTCTGTGATCAATCTGGAGCCCAGAACTGGCTTCTCATCCAACCCGAGGGCCTGGGGTCGCTTTGACAGTGTCATCACAGGCCCCAATGGGGCCTGTCTGCCTGCCTTCTGTGATGACCAGTCCCCTGATGCCTACTCTGCCTATGTCTTGGCAAGCCTGGCAGGGGAGGAACTGGAAGCAGTGGAGTCTGCTCCTAAATTCAACCCAAATGCCATTGGTGTCCCTCAGCCCTACCTCAATAAGCTCAAGTACCGTCGGACAGATCATGAGGACCCGCGGGTCAAAAAGACAGCTTTCCAGATCAGCATGGCCAAGCCAAGGCCCAACTCAGCTGAGGAGAGCAATGGGCCTATCTATGCCTTCGAGAACCTCCGGGCATGTGAGGAGGCCCCACCCAGTGCAGCCCACTTTCGGTTCTACCAGATTGAGGGGGATCACTATGACTACAACACAGTTCCCTTCAATGAAGATGACCCTATGAGCTGGACTGAAGACTACCTGGCATGGTGGCCCAAGCCAATGGAGTTCAGGGCATGCTACATCAAGGTAAAGATTGTGGGGCCAGTGGAGGTGAATGTGCGATCGCGCAACATGGGGGGCACTCACCGGCGGACCGTGGGGAAGCTGTATGGAATCCGAGATGTGAGGAGTACTCGGGATAGGGACCAGCCCAATGTCTCATCTGCTTGTCTGGAGTTCAAGTGCAGTGGGATGCTCTATGACCAGGACCGTGTGGACCGCACACTGGTGAAGATCATCCCCCAGGGAAGCTGCCATCGAGCTAGTGTAAACTCCATGCTACATGAGTACCTGGTCAACCACCTACCCTTGGCAGTCAACAATGATACCAGTGAGTACACCATGCTGGCACCCCTGGACCCACTGGGACACAACTATGGCATCTATACTGTCACGGACCAGGACCCTCGCGTGGCCAAGGAGATTGCACTTGGCAGGTGCTTTGATGGCACATCCGATGGCTCCTCCAGAATCATGAAGAGCAACGTGGGAGTGGCCCTCACCTTTAACTGTGCAGAGAGGCAAGTGGGCCGTCAGAGTGCTTTCCAGTACCTCCAAAGCACCCCGGCCCGGTCGCCTGCTGTAGGCACTGTGCAGGGAGGGGTGCCCTCAAGGAGGCAGCAGCGGGCAAGTAGGGGAGGCCAGCGCCAGCGCGCAGGGGTGGCCTCTCTGAGGATTCCTGAAGTTGCTCAATAGCCTCTGAGCAATTAAGTCTTGTGGTTCTTCATACTTTCCCCCCCCACCTCACGTGACAGCCATTGTGAGACTGATGCACAAACTGTCACTCAGTTAATTTAAACACATCTGTTTTGGTGCAATTTGCTTGTTTCTTCATGCCTTTACTTATTGTCTTTGTCCCATGACACTGATTGGCACATAGCCCCCAAAATGACAAATAAAACTTCTGTGTGCTATGTGACATCTTGACAGCTGCCATGGGAAACACAAGAAATTGGCCACTGGTAAAACCCTGTATCTTTGACTGTTCTTCATTGAGTGCCATTAAAGCAAGTGTACTTCCTTTTCTTTTAGCGTGTTTTGCTCATCTCTGCAATAATGATAATCTGATGCTGAAGATCAGATAACCAATATAAAGCATATTTCTTGGCCATGCTCTACAAGATGTAAGCGAGGCTCCTTCACAATTCATACATACAGGTGGCGGTGAAATAAAGAAATAAACTACAATGTTTTTACTTGAAATGTAAAGAACTTATTTATTACTTTGCTGAATTTGGAACTCTAGTGCACAAAGTTAGGCTATTGAAATAGGATACTCATAGTTCCTCTACCAACTCCAGAAAGAATATCTCCTTGTATCCTCAGTCATACTAGGTTGATAGTTGTGTCTCCTTCATATTTGCTTTTACTCTTGCTCATGGCAGATGTCAATAAATGTACACTATGAACTTTGATTCTGAGGCCACTGTTCTGTCTTTTAACCATTACAGTGAGCCAGCTACTCAGAGAAGCACATGGATTCCAGTTACAAGGCCCTGTGAGGCCCAGTGTCCCTAAGTTAAGGGCTGGGCAACCAGACACATTCTCCAGCAGTCAAGTTTATTCTCATGGATCATATTTTCCATTTGCAGAGAAGAGCAGAGATTCCTGGAGTTGTGAGCATGTTCTGGGCTCCTGAGCAAGACTAAAAATATGTCCCAATTTTTGTCTTTCTTTCCAATACTGTGGTGCTTATCCAATAGCTTAGGCAAGTTGGCCAAGTGGTACTTCAGTTCCCCGCAAGCCCATTACCTTCTCCAGCTGGGATGGCTGACCTCACTCCCAAATGTTGGGTGCTCTGTGGGTCTGTCTTTTCTTTTTTTTTTCTTTCCAAACGTTCCACTTTTCCAGACAAAAGGTCTCTGCTGTATATAATAACCCCTGTCCCTGGAGTAAAACAACTGGTCCAAATGGACAGGGCTTTGCTCTTGGAGAAGACATTCAGTTTAAAATAGTAAATCAGAGGCCAGTGGCTGGTGCCAGAACAATCTTGTAGGCATCAACAGTCAGGGTGGTGGGGAGTCGGGTGGGGTAAGGTGCACTCAGGTTGTTCCTCTCCCAACCCCTCCAGAATGGACAGTAAAGAGGTCAAAAGGATTAGGAGAGGAGAGGGCATTCTTTATTATAATCAGGACCAAAAACTTTTCTTGACCTGCGGCCAACCCAGCATAGTTCCTTTTGGCCACTTCTGGCCTATGCTGGAATTGTACTCTTTTTTTTTTTGTTTTGTTTTGGATACCAGGGATTGAACTCAGGGGCACTCAACCACTGAGCCACATCCCCAGCCCTATTTTGTATTTTATTTAGAGACAGGGTCTCACTGAATTGCTTGTGCCTCGCTTTTGCAGAGGCTGGCTTTGAACTCATGATCTTCCTGCCTCAGCCTCCCACTGAGGATTACAGGCATGTGTCACCACACCCGGCCAGAATTGAACTCTTTTTTTTTTTTTTTTTTTTTTAAATTTTTAGTTGTAGATGGACACAATACCTTTATTTTATTTAGTTTGTTTTATATGGCGCTGGGTATTAAACCCAGTGCCTCACGCATGCTAGGCAAGTGCTCTACCACTGAACCACAATCCCAGCCCCAGAATTGTACTCTTAAATCAACATCTGCCCAGTCCCTAGGAGTTGAGTTTGTAATCAATTAGAAATTCTGTGGTTGAATAGTCCATCCCTATGATCATTGAGAAAGTGAGCACAGGCATGGATAGGCCTAGTGGTATGTATTTATCTATTCATTTATTTAGAGACAGGGTCTCACTGTTTTGCTCAGGGTGGTCTCCAACTCCTGGGCTTAAGCAATCCTCTAGCCTCAGCCTCTCAAGTAGCTGCAATGACAGATACCTGATGGTATGTGCCACCAGGTCCAGCTTCCTTATGGTCTTTGATTGCAATTTGACCTATTTCCAAATTTCTCTTCTGTTCCACTGCTTCCAGGGAATAGCTCTCACTAATGGCTTATGGGGGTGGGGGGGGGTATTGACTGCCAAGGCAAAAGGGTCAGTATTCAGCTATCTGCAGCACAGACTGCTTCAGGAGTCAGGGGACATGCTGCCTCAACCTGACCACCAGTTCCTCCCAACTCATAGAGAGGAATTTCTGGGGAAGGTGGACTGACTGGGTCTCCACTCCATGCCCTTCCCTTGCTGTTCTCAGTCGAGAACCTGAATAAATGGAATCCAGCAGGCATCAGCTAGTACCTGACTTTTTTCTTCACTCATCATGACATATGTCCAATGCCTGCTAGATGCCAGGCCATGAGTGCAAGTAGACAGGACTTGTATATGAAATAATAGAAAATATCCTACAAGTGGGGGCACCCGACTCGGATGAGGTGGTGATTCTGGGAGCTTTTAAAGGAAGTGACATCTAGTTTGACATCTGAATGATAGCTAGGATCTGGCTTGCTGATGGTGCAGCTGTCAGGAACAAGGGGTACAAGCAGATAGAGGCTGGGAGGGGCTGGCAGACAGATACTTTTCTTTCAGACGAGGAAACCCTGTTGAGCTGAGCTCATGTCACCTAATTCCTTAATGTTTGTCTTGCTTCCAAATCCAGATGTGCTCCTTGCCAGCTGTGCAACTTTCCCCTAGACCTCAATTTCCTCACCTATGAATGAAGGGACAGGTCTAGATTAGAAACTAGATGATCTCTAAAGTCCTGTCCATGGTTTTCAGTGAGGTTAAGGGCACAGTTCCTAGGATGGCTTTGATTCAGAACCGTTGCTGATTCTCCAGTTATTCCTTTCCTCTGTGTAGACTGCATGCTTGCTGGACAAATGTTCATCTCAGAAAAGCCCTGGGTTTTCAGTTGCAGCCTGCTGGACAGTGGCTGATCACCCGTTTCTAGGTGTGAAGCGTATGAGGATGGATGTCTGACAGCAGGAGGAAAGGCACAGACAGGAAGGTAGGGGGCCCAAAGGGCTGCTTCTGCTTACGAGCAGGGGTTTTTTCAAACAGAATGCTCTCAAGAGTTCACAGAGCTCTAGCAGCTGGGGTGATAGAGAAATATGTCACCAGGATGTTCCAGAGAGATCAGAGTCTGAAAGGATTGAGAGAATTTAAGCAAAACTGGAAGCAGAGCAGGGGTGGTGGGGTTTCAGACAAAGATAACTGTTTACAGCCAGGAAGTAGAGGGGGGCCTGCACCATGGAAGTCTTCTGATGATGAGTCAGGAACACGATGCCAGCTAACCTCAGGAAACCACTGGAGTCAGGAACTGCAGAGCCATCAGGATTCAGGTCATCACTCTCTGGTTTTGATTCTCTTATCCTCCCTCACACTCAGTGGTTTCTGCCCTCTCAGTCTCTAACTTGATCTTGCTCTTCATGCCCCATTTCTCAGACTATCTGTCTGATATGACTTCTCTGTTTCTCTCTCCTATTTCTAGGTTTCTCTCTCTGGCAATCTCTTTCATTCTCCTCCTTTCACTCCCCTATATAGGAATCCTTGGTTCTTGATAAATTAGCCTTCTCCATTCTGTGCACATAGAAGATGGTTATCATATTTGCATCCTTCTCATGATCTGTCTTGAAGATTAAATCTGATCAGTCCAGTTTGAATTGGGGCTCCACCTCTAGTCCAATCAATTGAGGCCATGGCAGAGTGGGCCACAGCGGGCAATGTCTGTTATCTAAGCAGATTCCTTGAGAAGAGGTAGAATCTGGTTCTCCTCAGTGAAGTTTACCTCTGCACTTTAGTCTACTTTGGGGTGGGGACATGTGTTAGCTTTTCGTGACTGTGACCAAAATACCTGAGGAGAACAACTTAGAGAGGAAAAGTTTATATTGGACTCACTGTTTCCACGGTCTCAGTACACAGGCAGCTGATTCCATTGCTGTGGGTACAAGATGAGGCAGAACATCATGGCAGAAGGGTGTGACAGGAAAGCTGCTCAGTTCATGACAGCCAGGAAGGAAAGAGAGAAAAAGATTTCAGGGACAGATATAATCCCCAAGGTCACAGCCTCCAGTGACCTACTTCCTCCAACCATGCCCCTCCTGCCAGTAGTCCCTGCAAATTATTAATCCACCAAATGGATCAATCCACTAATGGATTACAGCCCTCATGATCTACGCTTTTCACCTCTGATCATTGCTGCATTGCCCAACACATGAACTCTTCAGGGGACATTCCAGATCCAAACCATAACAGCACAAAGGATAGTGCTTTATACTGCTGGATAGGTGAGAGCAATTCTGAGAAAAAGTCCTTGTGAGCTGAGGAGACACCCCAAAAGATAAATTCTTCAGCATGTGTTCAGTGAGCAGACCACTGTGGGGTTGTGGAGAGTTTAGGGTTTTTCATTTCCAAACAGGAAGAATTTTTGCTTATTTATTTTTGGTACTGAGGATTGAACCCAGGAGCACTTTATCACTTAGCTACATCACCAGCCTTTTTATTTTTTATTTTGAGACACCGTCTTTCTAAGTTGCTTAGGGCCTCTCTAAGCTGTTGAGGCTGGTCTTGAATTTGTGATCATCCTGCCTTAGCCTCCCAAGTCACTGGGATTATAGGTGTGTGCCATTGCACAGGTGGGATTTTTAGATTTATCAGATAAGATCTGTGTGATACCTGTTCTTTGAAATCTGTTGAATCTGGCTTCATTACTTAGTATCTGAACAATTTTTATAATTTGCATTGGGTGCAGGGCTCATGTATTAACTATTACAGGACTATTAACTCAAGCTGAATTGTTCTGTTCAATAAATTAGGAGTATGCTGAAATCTTCCACTAGATGGTACACTTGGTAACTTTTCTGATTCCTCAATTTGGGGGTTAAACATTTGAGGATATTTTAATGGGTATATACTAAGTATTGTATGTTCATGCCTTCTTATGAGTTAGAATTTTTTATTTTTTTATAGTTTTGTTCTTTGGTCTTACATGCTTTTTAAATTTTTTTTTGTACCAGGGATTGAACACAGGGACATTTAACCACTGAGCCACATTCCCAGCCCCTTTTTATATTTTATTAGAGATGTGGTATCACTGGGATTACAGGTGTGTGCCACTGTACCCAGTTCACCCCCACTTTTTTTTGGTTAGTATTTATTCAGTGTATCTTTTTTAAATATCTTTTATTTAGTTAGTTAGTTAGTTGTAGATGGATACAACACCTTTATTTTGTTTATTTACTTTTTTAATGTGGTGCTGAGGATCGAACCCAGTGAGTCACACATACTAGGCAAGCACTCTACCACTGAGCTACAATCCTAGCCCCTCTTTTTTATATCTTTTATTTTAAATATTTTCTGTCTTCCTAATGATATGTTTCTTGTAAACAGTATTATAGTTAAGTTTTAGTTTATTTTATCCAATTTGACAATCTGTCTTTTAACTGATGAGTTTAATAAATACATAATTATTATACCTGTATTTGGATTTGTGTTTACCTGATTTTTGGGATGGGGGGAGTACTGAGGATTGAGGATTGGCACTCGACCACTGAGCCACATCCCCAGTCCTGTTTTGTATTTTATTTAGAGACAGGGTCTCACTGAGTTGCTTAGTGCCCTGCTTTTGCTGAGGATGGCTTTGAACTCTCAATTCTCTTGTCTTAGCCTCCTGAGCTGCTGGGATTACAGGTGTGCACCATTTCACCTGGCTGAGTAATATCTTTCTTTCTTTTTTTTTTTTTTAAGAGAGAGAGAATTTTAATATTTATTTATTTATTTTTAGTTCTCGGCGGACACAACATCTTTGTTTGTATGAGGTGCTGAGGATTGAACCTGGGCCAGACGAGCACGCTATCGCTTGAGCCACATCCCCAGCCCCTCTTTCTTTTTTTTTATTTTTTTAAGAGAGAGAGAGAGAGAGAGAGAGAGAGAGAGAGAGAATTTTAATATTTTTTAGTTTTCGGCGGACACAACATCTTTGTTTGTATGTGGTGCTGAGGATCAAACCGGGCCGCACACATGCCAGGCGAGCGTGCTACCGCTTGAGCCACATCCCCAGCCCCCCTAAATAACATCTTTCTTAGACCAGTTTTTTTTCATTCCATTGATTTGAAAGTTTCACACTTTTTCTATTCCTTTAGTGTTTCTTTTTAACTTACTTATTTTAACACTCAACAAAAATTGCACCCCAAATAAAAATTTATATGACAGCAGAATGCATTACAATTCTTTTTATACATATAGAGCATAATTTTTCATATCTTGGGTTGTATACAAAGTATATTCACACCAATTCATGTCTTCATACACGTACTTTGGATAATAATGTCCATCTCGTTCCACCATCATTTCTAACTCCATGACCCCTCCCTTCCCCGCCAATCCTTCTGCCCATTCTAGAGTTCGTCTCTTCCTCCCATGCTCCCTCTCCCTATCCCACTATGAATCAGCCTCCTTATATCAGAGAGAACATTTGGTATTTGTTTCTTTGGGATTGGCTAACTTCACTTAGCATTATCTTCTCTAACTCCATCCATTTACCTGTAAATGCCATGATTTTATTCCCTTTTATTGCTGAGTAATATTCCATAGTGTATATATGCCACATTTTTAAATCCATTCATCTATTGAAGGGCATCTAGGTTGGTTCCACAGTTTAGCTATTGTGAATTGTCCTGCTATAAGGTTTTTTAAACCCTTCAAAATAAGCTTATTATTATTATTTTATACCATGTTTGAGATCTTGCTTTTTTTTTTTTTTTTTGGTACTGGGGATTGAACCCAGGGGCACTTGACCCCTGAGCTATATCCCCAGCCCAATTTTGTATTTTATTTAGAGACAAGGTCTCACTGAGTTGCTTATCGGCTCCTTAATTTGCTCAGGCTGGCTTTGAACTCTCGATCCTCCTGCCTCAACCTCCTGACACTGCGCCCGGCTCAGATCTTGCTTTTAAGGTCATTTTTCTTCTTCCCGAAGAATATATTTGGTGAAGGTGTGTTATTGATAGAACTATTAGATTTTAAAAACTAGGCTGGGGATATAGCCCAGTGATAGAGCACTTGCCTGACATGTGTGAGGCCCTGCCTAGGTTCAGTCCCTAGCACTGCATTAAAAATTTTCTTTTGTGATATAATTCACAAACCATAAAATTCACCATTTTAAAGTATACAATCCAGTGAGTTTTAGTATATTGCCAAGGCTGTGCAACCATCATAACTTTTTAATTTCAGATATTTTCATCTCAGAAAGAAACCTACACCCATAAACAGTTATTCCCTGTTGCTCTTTCCTTGGCTTGGCAACTACTTTCTGTCTTTATGGATTTGCCTATTCTGGACATTTCATATGAATGCAATCATACATACATGGTTTTGTGTCTGGATTCTTTCACTTGGCAGAATATTTCCAAGGTTCATCATGTTGTAGCATGTATCAATCAGTATTCTATTCATTTTTATGGCTGTATAATATTCCACTGTGTGGTTATTTCATATTCAATTTGTTAATCGGTTGATCAACATTAGCGTTATATCCACTTCTTGCCTATTATGAAGAATATTAGTATTGATATATGTTTTCAATTCTCTTTAGATATATACCCAAGAGTACTGCTGGGTTATGTAGGTAGTTCTATGTTTAATTTTTGAGGAACTGCCAAATTGCTTTCCATGGCAGTTGTACCATTTTACATTCCCACCAGCAATGTATAAGGATTCTAATTTCTTTACCTCCTCATCATCACTTAATATCTTCTGATTTTTAAAAAATTATGGTCTTTCTGGTGATTATGAAGTAGTATCTTATCATGATTTGATTTACTTTCCCTCAACAATTAGTAATGTTGAGAATCTTTTTTTAGCATCTTTTCATTGGTAATTGATAATTTGCATATATTCTTTGGAGAAATGTCTATTCAAATCCTTTGCCCAGTTAAAAAATTAGGTTGTCCTTTTATTGAGTTGTAAGAGTTCTTTATATATTATGAATACTGGACCCTTATCAGCACATTATTTGCAAATATTTTTCCCATTCTGTGGTTTATCTTTTCACTTTCTTGATAGTTTTTTCTTTTTGCAACATGAACATTTTAAATCTTTTAAAATATTTTTTTAGTTGTAGGTAGACACAATACCTTTATTTTATTTATTTACTTTTATGTGCTAAGGATTGAACCCAGTGCCTTACACATGCTAAGCAAGTGTTCTACCACTGAGCTATAATCCCAACCTGAACATTTTGAATTTTGATGATCTCTATAATTTTTTTCTTTGGTTGCTTATGCTTTTGGTCCAAGAAACTGTTGCGTATTCCAAGGTTATAAATATTTACACCTATTTTTTTCCTGAGTTTTACAATTTAAGTTACATTTGTCCTTGAACCATTTTTACTTAATTTTTATTCATGGTATGAGGTAAAGATCTCACTTCATTCTTTTGGATGTGGATATTTGGTTGACTTGGCACTCTTGGTAAAAAACTCTTCTTTCTCCATTGAATGGTCTTGGCACTGCTGATGAAAATCATTGACTGTAAATGTGAAGGTCCCCCTGCCTCGTTGGACTTATAATTCAATTCTTTGTTCTACATGTCTAAAGTGTGTTTTATACTGGGAATTGAATCCAGGAACACTTTACCACTGAGATACATCCCTCCACCTTTTTTTTTTTTGGTACTAGGGATTGAACCCAGGGGAGCTTAACCACTGAGCTATATCCCCAGCCCTTTATAATATTTAGAGACAGGGTCTCCCTGAGTTGCTTAGGGTGGCTTTGATGTGTTCCTCCTGCCTCAGCCTCCCTAGCCTTTAGGATTACAGGCGGCACCATTGTCCCCTATTCCTTTTTTAAATTTCCGAAATAGAGTCTCACTGAGTTGCTAGGCTGGCCTCAAACTTGTGATCCTCCTGGATCCTCCTGTCTCAGCCTCCCGAGTCACTGGGATTACGGGTGTGTGCCACATGCCTGGCTCTATGTGTCTATTCTTAAAACAGTACCAGTGGATTATTATAATTTTGTAAGCTTTGAAATCAGGAAGTTTCAATACTCCATCTTTGTTCTACCTATCTTTAGTTTCCTGGAATGTCTTTATTTCATCCTCATGATTGAAAATAATCTTGCCCCTACCCGGCTCCAGGCTGAGAGTTAACCTCTAGTTCTCCCTGTCACTGTTAAGTAACATCACATCCATTTTGCTCTTGATTTGTTACTTCCTTGTAAGTGAACTTTTTCTCCTTTGATATTTTAAAATATATTGTTTTTTTGTGTTGTGAATTTGACTGTTAAATTATTAAGTGTTTATTTATTTTTAATTATCCTATCTTGTAAACATTGTGTTTTCCGAATCATGAATTCACATACTCTAGGTAGGCATAAATGTTTTTCATCAGTTTTGGAAGATTCTTCTCTCTTCAAATATTGCTTCTTCATTTTGTCTGGAACTATTCAAAATCTTTTCATTCAGTATTCCCCATTTCTTTTTATCTGTGCTGTATTTTAGATAGTGTTTTTTGATCTGTTATTTAATCCATTAATTCTCTTTTCAGGTGGCTAAAAACACAAATGTATCCATATAGTTTTAATTAAATTAAATTAATTCCATATGACCAAATCTGTATTTTAAAGATATTTATAGCAAAGAGATTTAAGAGTAAGCATCTGAAGATCAAGATAATTAGCAAAGTGCATAAACACTGATGTACCAACATTATAACATCTATTTTGGTGGCTCAGAAGCCTTCTCTTTTCATTTCCTTGTTATTGTCTAATTTACCCATAGGCATTTATTTATACACAGCTATTTATTTATACATTTATTTATACACAGCCTAGTGGATGCTTGTGTATAAATAAATATTGCTTGCAGTCATTTATAAATGATTATAATTTTTACTGAAGCAAATATCACTTTTATTATCTAATATTATGGTTAATGTAGGTGTGTATTGCAAATTGAAAGACTTATAAACCAAATTACATTCTCTCTTTGTACCTCTCTGAGTTTTTCATTTAAAATTAAGCAAATTTCTCGTAATGCTATAGTATAATGAAGTCAGGTGAGACTGTCAATAAGTTAGTTAAGAATTATTACTAAAAAGATATTTTTATTTACTTAATATATTTATTTCGTACTTGGGATTGATTAATATATTTATTTCGTACTTGGGATTAATATATTTATTTCGTACTTGGCATGAGGGTGGGGCGTGGCACTTGCCACTGAGCTATACTGCCAGTACTTTTGTTTGTTTATTTTTGGAACACGGTCTTAAATTGCTGAAGCTTGGCTTAAAGTTGTGATCCTCCTACCTGAGCCTCCAGAGCTGCTGTGATTACAGGCGTGAGTCACCATACCCAGCAAAATTTTTTCAAAGACATAAAGGGAAGGCAATAAAGTACAGCACTGTACAGCAGAATAGTCTTTATTATTTATTAAGCATGTACTATGTACTATGAACTAAAGAATCAATTATTCCTCACATTATCCTAGGTCAAGGGCACTTCACTTTACAGTTAAAAAACAGGTTTATGAGATTAGTTAACTTGCCCAAAATCACATAGCTGGTAAGTGACTCAGCTGGATTTTACCCCTAACATCTGTGTCCTTTAGAGAATACAAACAAATATTTATCAGCACTGGCTATGAGATTAGATATACCAAAAAATTCCACAGAATTAGCTTCAAGAACCTTGCTTCCTCCACCAGCAATTCAAAGGGAAACCATGATGAATTAGTGCCATCTGCTGACCATCTCCCTAAAAGCATCAAGAGGAAGGACAGTGGCATGGGGGTGGGGCGTGGCTTCATCTTATAAGGCCAGCACTGAGTACTGGCACAAGGGAATGATAAGCACCCCCTCCGTGGTCTTCTTATGCTACCAAGGCTAGATAGCAATCCCTGTGGAAGTGGTGGCAACTGAAGGGAGCCTAAGGAAGAGACCTTGAGAAATAAAGTCACAGGCTTCCATCACCACAGTGAAAATACACCTTGTCTACTTTGACAAGTAAACTTTAGCATTTCACAATTCTAGCAATAAAGAATAGATTCCTGAGCCTTAATCCAGACTATTTTATCAAAATCTTGAGGGTAAGGGCTTAGATTACAAGAATACCCCAGGATTCTTTAAGAGAAGATGGGGGGATCAGTGCCATAATGGATTGATGGCCTTTTAGACTTAAAAGTAAAATATTTTAGGGTTGAGATTCACAAACTCCAAAAATCTCACCAGCTTTTGGAGGAGGAAATAGGGAAGCAATGGAAACCCATATGGAAATTAATAGTTTGAGTTTCGGATTTCCTGTTACAATGGACAAGTCACTTAAATCCTCTGTGTCTATTTTCTCAGTTGTGAGACCAGAATGCTGCTAACAACAATATCTCACCAGGTTGTGATAATCAGATGAGAATGTGAATGTGAAAACGTTTTCTAAAGGTTTCTTCATTTTGTTTTGTTTTGTTTTAGTACTGGGGATTGAACCACGGCTGCTCTACTACTGAACTACACCCCCCCCACACCTTTTATTTTTTGAGACAAGACTTTCTAAGTTGCTCAGTATTATTTTGCATGTCACACCAATTACAGGTTATCTTTTTTTTTTTTTTTTTTTTTGGCAGTACTGGGGATTGAGCCCAGGGTCTAGTACATGCTAGGTAAGTGCTCCACCACTGAGCAACATCCCCAGCACCTCTCCCTTATCCTTTTTTTACATTTAATTAATTTATTTAGTTAATTGGTACTGGGAATTGAACCCAGGGGTGCTTAACCACTGAGCCACATCCTCAGCTCTTTTTTGAATTTTATTTACAGAGTCTCACTGAGTTGCTTAGGGCCTTGCTAAGTTGCTGACGCTGGCTTTGAATTCTCGATCCTCCTGTCTCTGCCTCCTGAGCCACTAGTGTAACAGGCATGTACCACCATACCTGGCCTACATTTTATTTTTGAGACAGCATGTTTCTAAATTGCTCAGGCTGGACTAGAAATTGTGATCCTTCTGCCTCAGAAGAAAGATCTGAGTTGCTGGGATTACAGGCATGCACCACTGCACCTGGCTTCTGTCCTTATTGTTTAAAATATAAATATTGAGTGCCTTAACATTTATATTTACATCCTGCCAGGGATGCTTAATGTCTGATGATATAAAGGAATAATGTTTAGCCATCAAAAAGAAATGTTTTTATTCAGAAGATACAATGAGGGGCTGGAGTCGTGGCTCAATGGTAGAGCACTTGCATGGCATGTGTGAGACCCTGGGTTCAATCCTCAGCACTGCATATAAATAAATAAAAAGACCAATTGACAACTAAAAAAATAAAAATTAAAAAAAGAAGACACAATGATTTCCAGAAGAATGAGGGCTCTCAGGAAGGCAGTGCCAGAATTTCTGGTGGAGAGGATGAGATTTTTATGTTTATTGAAAGGAGTCTTGAGTCAGAAAAGAGTGAAAAATTCAATTTTAAAATCAAAAGATTGAGCTATATTTTCTTTCTGCTTGCTATGTGACCCTGATCAAGTTCTTGCCTTTTAATGTACCTGTTTCTTCATCTGATCTGTAAAAATATTTCTTGGAGAAACTCATTCACAATGTTGGGAGGTAGAATCAAGCATAAAACAAAAAAATTAGTTTTGCATAGAATGAAGACACTAAAAGCTATGTGTCTTCAGTTAGGTAGTTCACAAAAGGTAAATAACTCAAGAAAAGGAGTCAGTTCCTCCAGTGAAACTATTTAAGGGAAAACTGCACTTGACTTTCTCTCTTTTTTTTTTTTAATATTTTATTTTTTTAGTTTTCGGTGGACACAACATCTTTGTTTGTATGTGGTGCTAAGGATCGAACCTGGGCCGCACGCATGCCAGGCGAGTGCGCTACCGCTTGAGCCACATCCCCAGCTCTGACTTTCTCTTTCAAGCATCATCAACCTAAAAGCTTAATGTATGTGTGATATGAAAATGTTGTTTCAAAGAGCTGATAAGAATGTAACCACAGGGGGGAAAAAAAAAGAATGTAACCACTGCTATTTGCCATCATTTTCCTGACAGAGAATCTACTTTATTACAAGGAAAATCTCAAATGGCCCTGTGCTCTGAATCCAGAACTTGAGAGGATGATCAGATGGAAATCTGACTAAAGGTTATTCATGCAATGCCAAGTGAGACAGAAGTCCTAGGATGCCTCTGGAGCTCCATTACTCTTTGTCTAGACCCCAAGCTCTGCTCCATCTTATGGCTACTCAGATATACTCTGGAGAAATGACCTGTCCCAGGTCAGGGAATGTATACATGTAAAATGGAACACGTTCCTATGTCAAACATTCAAGTAGTTGCCAAAGAATGGTCCTTAACGTTTGAACCATTTCCCACACAGATGTTATTTTATTTAAACTTGACACCCATCTGTGCTCATATACTTCCTGGGAACCCCATAGTATAAGTTCCCCAGTTTGAATACCGCTATAAGGCTTGTTATCATCCAAGAACCTAATACAAAGTATGATCCAATACAGGTTTCTTATGAGCTAATCCCGATAGTCCAGGTATTCTGACTTGTCAGAGCACATTTTTAGAGGATGCACTGAAACTACCAAATTTGTGTTGCCTGAGTCATGAAATCACCACCAGCCCAATGCCAAAGCCACATGACTCTTGGTCACATGGCTGAGGAAAGGTTAACCTAAGTTGTGTACAGCTGACTAGCTGACTTTTGTTTTGTACTTTCTAGGGCAAAGTTTACACTGTTAATCAGGCAACCCCAGGGACTTCCTTCCTGGACACTCAGTCACTTGCATTAAACCTTGTAAATAAGTTTCTAGAATACTTAGAATACGTCTACCAATACCTCTTTGTCAATTGAAGTTTGTTCTGCTTATGTGTAGGATATTATGACCATCCCATCCCAGTAAACAAAAACTATAGTTGGGACTCAATCCAAATATTTATGGAATTAGTACTATGGATTCAGTCCCAAGTATATAATGAAGTACCTGCTTTCAAAGAGCTCACTCTTCAGTTGGAAACACAACGCTAAACATACAAAACATCAACCCATAAATCAAATCCAATGCTCAGTCATTCTGGGAATAATATATATTATGCAACATATAAAGATATTACCACATAATACCACTGGTATATATTTTTATTTTACTTATAGTCCTATCTTTCCCCGTTAGAATGGAAGCTCCATGAGAAAAGGTACATTTTTATTTGCTCAGTTCTATTTGCTCAGCACCTGGTATGTAACTGATGCTCAGTAAATATTTGTTGACTGAATGAAGTCCCTAGAACAGATAGAGAGAAGGCTTCCTGGAGCAGTGGTGTCCCCAACTGGGCTTTGACCTAACTACACTTTTATTCAGCTTGCTTTATAGCCATCTATAGATGTTGGCAAACAATCTCTTCTTTATTTCTATAATGAGAAAGAAATGTGTATACATGTAATTGAAAAAGAGAAGGTGGGGTGGGATGCAAATAATTTAAATTGGCCCTCCTGGCTCATTCCTGAAAGAATGTCCCACAATCAATGAATTTCAAACATTGTTTCAAAACAGAAAAACTCCGTTGTCAAACAAAACCCCAAATAAATGGAACAGATAAAAACAGAGATTCTCTGGTTGACTTTGGGATGGTGTGGGGTAGAAGGCAGAGGAGGCCCATTTACTTGATGCCCTCACCATGACAACTGAGTTATATAGCTCCTGCGATATTCTAGGAACACAGTTTGAAAACACTGGATGGAGCTGGGTTTGGTGGTGCATTCTTTAATCCAGCTACTTGGGAGGATGAAGCAGGAGGATCCCAAGTTTGAGGCCAGCCTTAGGAAGACACTGTCTCAAAATAAAAAAGGGCAGAGCACTTGCCTAGCATGTACAAGGCCCTAGGTTCAATCCTCAGTACCATATAAGTAAACAAATGAAAATACCGGGTTAAGGGAACTCTGAAGTCTCTCATCTCTCAAAATTCTTAAGGTAGCTGGGGAATGATCAGGTCTTGCTGAATGAAGGCTTGGGCTCTCTTCTGGTGTTTTCCACTTTAAGCTGAGGAAGTAGCAGGAGTCAGTGCCCCAAAAGAAAAAGAACTGTGTGATCTGGGCCAAGACCAGTGCCCCTTTTCATAGCCAGACCCAGGAAACTAGAAGTCACATTTTTCTCGTGAGATACTGATGAGGGCTGACTGACTTGTATGCCTTGGTGTTGGCCTCAGTTTGAGTCTCTCCACTCCTCTCTCCCCAAAGCTCAGAACTAAAGGCATTCAAGCTCACCTAGCAATTACTCTGGGGTTCAGAGTTGATCAGATTCTTATATACAAGGTAAATAATTAGTCTGGCACCAGCCTAGATAGAAGACTGGCCTCCTTCATTTCTCACCATCCTCTACCTAGTGCAGTACGTTGATGTGCTTTAGCTGTCCAGAGTAAGCAGGCCCTACAGACTGCACCCAAAGGGTAATAAAAGAGGGATTAATAAAGAGACTGATTTAAGGGACTTAAGGGTGTGATTAGATTTTTAAAACCTTCGAAAAACTGTAAAGAACTCAAGCACTAGCAATAGCTGAAACACTAGGCCTGAAAGAGCAAGAGGCGCTATCACCTTAACAGTTGTGGGAGTGGGAATCAGGTAAAATTACCACGCCCATGCCACTATCAAGGAAAATAAGGATAAGAAGACAAAGAACACAGGATACGGAATCCAGGAGGGAAGGAATTTATGGAATGGCTAAAAGCTGCCAGGTCACTTTATTTTGAGGGTGAGGAGCGACGAGGATTGAACTCGGGGCCTCGTGCAAGCTCTGCAGAACTCTCTACCGCTGAGCTACACACTCAACGCCGTCCACCCAGCTCCCCAAGCCACCTGCCTTATTTTGACCTTCCCTTCCACCATTGAAAATGACCAGGAGAAGAGCTTAACTACAACAAGTTGAGGCAACTCCTGGCATGGCAGCACTCGGTGTCTCTCTTCAACTCTGGGATGAAGGAGCAGGCGCCAAAACTCCGCGTTGGGACAGTTGGGGCTAGCCGCTTGCCGTAGGGCGCTCATTGGCGCCCAGGTCACCACCCCCTTTCCTCGCCTCACGTTGGTATCTCACGCACGCACACGCGGCGCGTGCCCACGCCCCCTCCCAGGGCCTAGGGCGCAGGCGCGCGCACGCTCCCCGGGCCCGGTAGGCGGGGGGTGGGGGGTGGGGGGTGGAGGGAAAGGGAGGGGGTATAAGTGTCTACTGTAGTGAGTAGACAGCGGTGGGAGACGAAGAGACCGAAGGCCTGGCTGACAGGCGGGTGAACCCTGCACTGGGCCTTGGGCCGGCGGGACAGTTCAGGACCAAGTCAGCGCGCCCCGCAAGTAGGAGCCCGACTGCTGAGATCCAGAGGTCAGCAAGGGGGGAAGCCCCGGCCTAGGCCCAGTAGAGATGTCCAGCTGCGGTGCTTGTACCTGCGGCGCGGCCGCCGCTCGGCTCATCACCACCTCGCTCGCCTCCGCGCAGAGAGGTAATGAAGTAGTCCCATGTCTGAGCCCTCGGCCCTGGGAGCGTGGACCGGAGGCGGGTGGGAACCCTGGGGAGGGCCCGAGGCGTTTCTCACTCGCGGGTTGCGAGTTGTGAGGCGCTCTACTCAGCACCCACCCACACTTTCCCTTGGGATGGGGCTCTCTACCAGTCTCTGGAGAAGGTGTTTCTCGAATTTGAAGAAAATCCTTGTGTTCTTGCCTGACCGCTCGCTTTCGGGCCTCCAGGATTTGGGGTCTAAACTCTGGATGAGGCACAAAATGCTCCTCTCATTAAAAGTGTCCTGAGACCCCACTCGGTCCTTTCGGGGGCCGCCGACTATGAAAGCAGCTTCTCTTCCGGAGTCTGTCTCCCTTGGGCTGTCGGGGGCACCGGGAGGGCAAGAGTGAGGGGCTGTCACTTTGGGGTTTCGCGAGGCACCCCGCTGGCGGTCCGGACGCAGGCCGCGCAACACTCGAGGTGTCATTGTGCGGCGGTCAACACCCGGACATAAACAGAGCTCGCAATACTTCCCGGCGCCAGGCAAAGCCCGGGGCCCGCAGGAAAGCAGCCGGGGAGATGGGGGAAACTACCGGTGGAATTCTTTTTGGAATATTTGGCCATACCAGCAGTCGTTTGCTGGCTTCCCCGAACTTGAGTCTTGATATCTTTAGAGTGGCTCATGTTTACCTCTCCTCTCTGTTTATCAGGAGCTGCGAAAGAATGGCACTTGAGCCAAGAAATTCCGGAAAAAGAAACCATCTTTCTCTTCCCCAAATCTTTGAGGCTAGAACCTGTTATTGTCACTAACTTCCAGACTAATTCGTCTCGTTTTTTATTTTGTCGGATTATGATCCTTGGATAAATAAAACTCCCCCTTTCCTATTTTTTTTTGTTAATTATAACTTTATTGTTTACTAAATATCTATCTATCCTGGCAGTTTATTACATAGGGTAATGTGGGCAGAAGCATTTTGTAAAGTGGTATATAAATGTGAGGGCTGGACCTTAAAACGTCCTGACACATAATAGGCCTTCAACAAATGTATGTTAAATATTTATGAACATTTGAAAATGACGGATGTTTTTAATTATTTGACATACATTTGTTGAAGGCCTATTATGTGTCAGGACGTTTTGATGCTGGAGGTGGTTGAATAAGTTTTTACCTTCATGTTTAAATGTGGTGGAGTAGACAGTAGTAGCATTTCTAGCGTGTATAAAGTATTTCGGTATTCTTTTTGGGTAGGGGCACTTTTTAGAAAGCAAGATTTCTTTAAAAGATAGAACAAAGATAGCCCCAGAGCTGCTTTGAAAAAGTTTTTGATCTGTTCTAGTCAGGAGTCCTTGAAAACTATGAATCACAGGACAGGCAATCATTTATTTCAAACCTGTCACTGTTTTTCCTTAAAATTTAAATACATCAACAGGTAAATCAACACAGTGGCTTATTATCTATTTCTGTATCCATTAATATAAGTTGCCAGGGGGTTTCAGAAATACAGAACTATTGTTTTCATTGAAAAGGAGTAAACTAAGCTTCAAATATGAGACAGCACCCAGTATCATAGAATTTAATATTTTTATGAAATGGGCAGATGGTTTACACATTTAAGACTTTCCCAAGCTTTAACTACGTAATTTTTTTCTCCCTAATGAAGTGGCTATGTTTTCCCTAATGAAGTGGCTGGTTTTAATTCCAGTACAAGTGATCCTACCCCAGCCTCCTGAGTGCTGGGTCTACAGTTGTGCAACACCACATGTAACTGAAATGTTTATTTTTTATTGTAGAAAGTCTCTATATATACCCTACAAGAAAGGGGACTTAATACCAGGAGGATTGTTTTTATTTGAAATTCTTGGAAAGAGGAAGAGGGGAAAGAGAAAAATCAGGATTAAATTTTATTATTTATTCTTATACACATTAGAGTTAAGAATTTCTCATCAAAATACTTATAATTTTCTAATGAGATGGTAGGAGAATTCTCAGTTCAAAGAGTTAAGAATAGAAGTGGTAATTTCAGAACTTCTGAAATAGTTTCTATTTCCATGGGTCTACCAAGCTATACTTAAAATTTTTCAAATGATAGTTTGAAAGCTTAGTAATTTGTTGTATTTGATACTGGATCTGTTTTCTTTTCCTGATGAGCTAAGTATACCAAATTTAATGTGTTTTTCTGCACTATTCTCTTTGAATATGAAAGCTATAGTAAAGTAGAAATTTAAAAATTTTTTTGCTAGTGTTTTCTAGTTGTGATGTATATTTAATATATTTTGCATATATGAGATCACATTGCAAACCAAATATGTGCATTCAGAAATGCTTGATTCCATTTAAAAATTTTTTGAATGACAATGCTTGGTGTGAATTTGGCTGTTTTAAGACTAGAAATGTAGGGTGTAAGTGAAGAACTCAAATATGTTAGCATCTATAATTTTCATAATAGTTACGGAATGGACCTATCTTGAAACTTTTAGCTAGATTTTGTTTTGTTGGTACGTTATAATTGTACATCATAGTGGGAGTCAATGTGACATATTTATGCATGCATCTAATATAATTTGATCAATTTCACTCCCCCAGATACCTCCTCTACTGGCCTTCTTTTTTATTGTTATTATTATCATTATTATTGTTTTTGTGGTATGAAGATTGAACCCAGCGCATTGTGCATGCTAGGCAAACACCCTTGTGAGCTATATGCCTAGCCCCTATTATTATTTTTTTAATTAGTGCATTATAATTATACATAAAAGTGGGATTCACTGTGGTGTAGTCATATATATGTGGACGTAGCATAATTTGGTCAATTTTGTTCCTCAGTACTTCCCTTTGCTCTCTCCTTCCCTTTCAATCTTCCTTTACTTTATTGGTCTTTTGATTTTTTAGTGAGATCCTTTTTGATTCCTTTTTTTTTTTTTCCTCTGTAGCTTCCGCAGGTGAGAGAAAATATTCACCCTTGATTTTCTGAGTCTAGCTTATTTCACATTTGAGCTAGATTTTAATTCTCTCTCTCTCTTTCCACTCTAATATAATACAAATTAAATAAGGCAAACTGAATAAACGAGGGAGCATCTTTATTTCTGGCATTGTAAAATACCCTCCACCTCCTGCAGGGCTTGGAATTGAATCCAGAGTCTCTCACAAAACTTTTTTTGGTACTGGGAATTGAACTAGGGGTGCTGAACCACTGAGCCACATCCTGGCCCTTTTTATATTTAATTTTGAGAACAGGTCTTGCTAAGTTGCTTAGGGTCTTGCTAAATTGCTGAGGCTGGTTTCAAACTTGTGATCCTTCTGTTTCAGCCTCTGGGATTACAGGTGGGTGCCAGTGTGTCTGGTTTCTACAAAAAAAATTTTTAAGATTTCTCTGGCTGGAGGTGTGACTTGGTGGCAGAGCACTTGCCTAGCATGTAGGGGGGCCAGGTTCAATCCCTGACTCTACACACACACACACACACCCACACACACACCCAAAAAAAAAAAACAAGGTTGAAGATTTTTCTTGGGTAGCAGAATGTCTTTAATGAAAATCCATCAAACATTTAAAAAAAAATTTTTTTTTTTTTTTTTTTAGCTGTTGATGGACCTTTATTTATATGCAGTGCTGAGAATCGAACCCAGGGTCTCACACATGCTAGGCAAGTGCTCTACCACCCAGCCACAACTCCAGCCCCCCATCAAACATTTTTAAATGTGAGGAAAGATATTACTTTATTAAAAATATTCAGAGCTCCTGAAACAATAGTTTGAGCATAAAATGGAAATTTGAGATTAATAAATGGGGAAAATTGGGCTGGGATTGTGGCTCAGTGGTGGAGCGCTTGCCTATCACGTGCGAGGCCTTGGGTTCCATCTTCAGCACCACATAAAAAAATAAATAAAAAAAATAAAGGTATTGTGTCCAACTACAATCAAAAAATAGATATTAAAAAAATAAATGGGGAAAACATCTGTTAAGTTGCTGTTATTATTTTTGAGTTATTGTTGAAAAAATTTTTTTCAATTTGTGTTAGAAATTAGAGACCATTTTGTTTTTGTTTTGTGATACTGGGGGTTGAACCCAGGGGTGTGCTCTACCACTGAGTTACATCTCTGACCCTTCTTTTTTTTTATTCTAAGACAGGGTCTCACAAAGTTACTCAAACTTGTGATCCTCCTGTCTCAGCCTCCTGAGTAGTTGGGATTACAGGCATGTGCCACTGTGCCCAGCCAAAGACCAAGTTTTTGAGCAAGAATTTAACTTGATTTACTTATTATTTCACCAACTGTTTTACACTGGCACTAAAATAGATGGTAATTTTTAATTCTTTCACACTATTTCTAAAACATTCATGTATTTAAGATTAATCATTTTTATGTTTTTGGAGACTCCTTAGTTCAAGAGTCAAGTATAGTATTTAAAAATTGAGTAAACTACCCTTCTACTTCTATTTCTTAATAGCCCTAAATTGGATGTACCTAATTCTAATATTTAAAAGCGGTTGTCCTGAAACTCAGAAAGCTTTATCTGCATGACAGAAGTTTTGTAAATAGTTTAACTTTTAACTGGCTTTTATCATTGTTGCCAAGTAGTCTTACAAAATATACTTTACAAAAATACTTACCTTTTTTGGTTTTCAGGGGTTCTTCACCTGAAGTTCATGGTTCCCAAGGGGTCTATGAATAGGATTCAGAGATTCTATGAACTTTGTTTTCAGTAGTCTCTAACTGAAATACAGTATTTCCTTCAATTATGAATATATCAACAAATCACAGTAGTCTTAGAAGTATTTGTGAATTTGTCATTAGTCAAAATCTCAAGTATTTTCATATCACATTATAGTTGCTGATATCTCAAAATATTGTTTGTACTTTTTATTACTTCAAAATCATAGTAGTTATTAAAAGAACTGTTAGAGCTTATTTAATTTTGTAAATAAAGAAGCATATTTTAAGTTCTTTTTTTCTTCCAGTGGTGCTAAGGACCTAACCCAGGGCCTTGTGCATGCTAATCACTGAGCCATATTCCTAGTCCAAAAAAATAATTTGATAAGTACTTCAGTATAATTAATTTCTTTTGTTCTATACTTTATGCATTTAAAAAACATTATTCTGGAAAGAGATCAATCCAAAGGCTACATCATACTGCCCAAGAGATTCATGGCACAAAAAGGATTAAAACTCCCAGATTAGTTTGCTCAATGCTTTATATTGAAATATTTCATTAATATGGATGCTTTAATGAATAGTACATTAAACTGTTTTTCCTCCAATTAAGTACATTCACAATGTTGTACAGCCATCACCATAACTCTTTTCTTGTAAAACTAAAACTCTATAACCATTGATACAATAACTTTCAGTTCTTTCAGTCCCCAACAGCCACCATTCCTTTTGCTATTTCTATAACTTTGACTAGTAAGTACCTCATAAGTGGAATAACACATAATTTTTAAAAAGAATAATTGAAATTTGTTTACTTTGTCTTATATATTACTCCCATGTAATCAAAGACACAGACAACTGTTGCTCTCACATGCTTATTTATATAAAAGTATAGGACACAAATGGTCTTTTAATAAAACCTACAGGTAAAGCAGATGTTGAACTCCTTTCACATTTTAAAAGAGCCACACATTGTTATACAAAGGTGGGGGGTGTCTTACCTCACTTTGAAAGGATAGAACCAGAAACAATTTCTTTGCTTACTAAGAGTCTTTCAGAGGCTATGGCCTGGTTGTTTTTTGAGAGGACTTTGGCCTCTGATGGTATCACTCAATGTTTTCTTTATTAGTGTGTACTATTGCTGTGAAAACTAACTTTTCTGCCTCTTTTATGCTCAAGGACTTTTGTTTCCAGGGGATTTATTAAGGCATGTCAATATTTGATTAGGTAAACTGATAGATTTCCTTTTATTTTCAGGTATTTCATGTAGTCGAATTCACATACCAGTTTTAGGAAGGTTTGGGACCTTTGAAACTCAGATTCTGCGCCGAGCTCCTCTAAGAACCTTTTCAGAAACACCAGCATACTTTGCCTCAAAAGATGGGACAAATAAAGATGGCTCTGGAGATGGAAATAAGGTAATTGTTTTATTTTTATTGAAAACCATGTAAATTTTTTTTCCCCCTGTAGTGGTAGAAATTGAACCCAGGGCTTTGGGCATGTTGGGAAAGTGCTGTACTGTGGAACAACATCCATAGCCCCATTTTCCCCTCATTTAATAGTTAAATATAATAATAGTACTGTATAACCTCTGGGTTTATATTGCCTTGTAGAAGAAGCTGCATAACTCTTCTACTTTTACTGTCAGTGTCAATAACTATCTGAAATACAATTTTCCTCTATTGCTTATTGAGTCATCGAAAGAAAACTATTACACGTGGTTGCACATACTGGGTAAAAAAAAACAACAGATTAATACACGTGTTTTGATTTTTGTGGTAAATACCTCTTTTGATAACTAATGACAGTAAGGATCTAACTATGCTGATAATTCCATTCTAGGAATTATAAAAATTATAAGATTAATTATAAGCTACATCACTTATATTTAAGGTATATATAAAATGATTGCCTGAAACTAATAATCTGACAATCTTTTTTCCTCCTCCACAAACATTAGAAGTCGGTGAGTGAGGGCAGCAGTAAAAAATCAGGCTCTGGGAATTCTGGGAAAGGTGGAAACCAGCTGCGCTGTCCTAAATGTGGTGACTTGTGCACACATGTAGAGACCTTTGTGTGTAAGTATTACTTCTAATGTTTTTCTTTTCCCCTTCTTTTTTTAAAAAATATTTTTTAATTATTGATGGACCTTTATTTTACTTGCTTATTTATATGTGTGCTAGGAATTGAACCTAGTGCTTCACACATATGAGGCAAGTGCTTTACCATTGAGCTACAACTCCAGCCCCTCCCTTCCTTTTAAGTCATTAGATATATAGAAATATATACATTATATATACCAAAGTTATTTTGCTCCTGAGCTTAGGTGATTCTCTAAATGTTCACCAGATATTAAAACTCACTAGTGCTTTTAGTACTTTGTGTTGTGATATAAGAATTTAAGAAAGGGCTGGGGATGTGGCTTAAGCGGTAGTGCGCTCGCCTGGCATGCGTGCAGCCCGGGTTCGATCCTCAGCACCACAAATAAAGAAAGATGTTGTGTTCGCCGAAAAACTAAAAAATAAATATTAAAATTCTCTCTCTCTCTCTAAGAGAGGGATGGAGACCTAGACCTTTCTCTCTGGGAGCATATTCCTTCCTCCCTCTCTTCCTTTCTTCCTTTCTCTTTAAAAAAAAAAAAAAAAAGAATTTAAGAAAAATATTTGCTTCTTGTTAGGTGTGATGGTGCCTGCCTGTAATCCCAGCAACTGGGCAGGCTGAGACAAGAAGATTGCAACCTCAAGACCAGCCTCAGCAACTTAGTGAGACCCATTTCTCAAAATGGAAATAAAAAAGGCTGGGGCTGGGTGTGGTGGCCCATGCCTGTAATCCCAGGGGCTTGGGAGGCTGCGGCAGCAAGATTATGAGTTCAAAGCCAGCCTCAGAAAAAGCAACACATTAAGCAACTCAGTGAGACCCTGTCTCTAAATAAAATACAAAATTTTACAACTCCAGCCCAACTTACTCTATATTTATTATAACATTTTTCAAATACGGCTAGGGTTGTGGCTCATGGTCAAGTGCCCCTGAGTTAAATCCCCGGTACCACCACCACTCCTGTCCCCATTAAAAAAAAAAAGGACTGGGGATGGAGCTCAGTGATAAAACACCTCTAGGTTCAATCCAGTACCCCTCCAAATCTTTATTTTGATTCTGTGTATTATTTTAAATTTGGATTTTTTTAGTGTTCATGTATGCAATCATTGAGTTATAGGAAAACCAAGACTTACTCTATATATTTATTTTAGTAAATGTTTATTTATTTATTTATCTATTTTATTTATTTATTTATTTATTTATTTATTTATTTGAGAGAGAGAGAATTTTTTTAATATTTTTTATTCTTTAGTTTTCGGCAGACACAACATCTTTTTTTGTATGTGGTGCTGAGGATCGAACCCGGGCCGCACGCATTCCAGGCGAGCGCGCTACCACTTGAGCCACATCCCTAGCCCCTAAATGTTTATTTTTTAGTTGTAGTTGGACACAATACTTTTTTTTTTTATTTTTACGTGGTGCTGAGGATCGAACCCAGGGTGTTGCATGTGCTAGGCAAGTACTCTCCTGCTGAGCTACAACTCCAGCCCAACTTACTCTATATTTATTATAACATTTTTCAAATAACTCTTAAATATTTAATTAACTAAAAGATCAGTCATTCAAATATTAAGGTAATTTCCTTCTCTGAACTCTCTAGAGGAGTAAGCCCTTAATTCTAGGAAATGTCAGATATTTATTAATGATTCACTCAAGAGATGGGAGAGATCAACTATTCAACTTTTGCTGTTAGTGAGTATCTGAAATACAAAGGTGCTAGTACAGATATTTTTCTGTTTGTTTGTTTATTTATTTATTTATTTATTGGTACTAGGGATGGAACCCAAGGGTGCTTAACCACTGAGCCACATCTCCAGCTCTTTTTATTTTTTATTTTGAGACAGGGTCTTGCTAAGTTGTTTGGAGTTTGCTAAGTTGCTGAGCTGACTTTTGAATCCACGATCCTCCTGCCTCAGCCTCCCAAGCCACTGGGATGACAGGCGTCTGCCACCATGCCTGGCAGATGTTTTCTTTAGTCTATCAAATAATCAATTAACTCATTGCCATATGGTTTAGAATTGAAGTAATGACTCAAGGGTAAATTACACTGTGCGACTATGTCAGCTTTCTGTACGGTTCAGTGGTTAAAAAAAAAAAAAAAAGCTGATGGCTGGGTTTGGTAGGACTCTCACTTTTTGTGATTAGCTAGAGAAGATTCTCCATGTTGTAACCCTAATATTGAGGCTTTAATTACCATTTCACATTTACCATTAGTATTAATTGACCACCATATGAAAGAGTACTATACATAGCATGTTTTTACAGTTTTGAACCCTTTTTTTTTTTTTCTTTTTTGTGGTGCTGGGGATTGAATCCATGGCCTTGAGCATGCTAATCGAGTATTCTGCTACTAAACAAAATCCCCACTTTTTTTTTGAAAGACTTTTAAAGTGATTCCATTTCATAGCTGGAGTAACAGAGATCTTTGTGGTTTTTGTCTGGCAAAACAGAAAAAGTAGTCTGAATGATTTAATTTGGATTACCATATACAATGAAAGTGGTAGAACCAAATGATAAAAGTTTCTTAAAAAAAAAAAAAAATTGATGTGAGGGTCTGGGGATATAGCTCAGTAAGTAGAGTGCTTGCCTTGCATGCATAAGGCCCTGGGTTCAGTTCCCAGCAACACACACACACATAAAATGTGATATACTACAATTCTAGAATCTGAGAATTGCTCAGTTTATTTATTGGAACAATTTCATGTATATTTTAATCAGGAAATAATTTCTTTTCTTCTTTTTTCAGGGAACAAGTTCAATCTTTATAGATCCAAAGAATAATTTCTTAGAGTAGAAGGGAAAGAGGCTAAATTTAATAAATGCCAAGAAAGAGACTAAATTTAGTAAATGCAACATATATAATTTTATCTTGCAACCTCACTTTTCTTAAGCCAGAAAATATCTTCATTTTTATAAATGAAGAAGCTGAGGCTTTAGTTCACACAGCAGTGAAAATTTGCTTTTCAGAAGTTTCTACCCCATACATTCTTACCAACTGAAGATTCTTTAGGGATAAACTAGCTCCTCTTGGGATTAAATATTTCTCTTTTATGTTTTCAAAACTTGCCAGTTTGTAATTAACCACCGTGGGTAACTTTTAAACAGAGATTTCAAGGCTTCTTCCCTAGAGATTAAGATTCTGTAGATGTTGAGAGGGGTCCTCAAATCTGTGTTTAACAGTCAGACCAAGGGTGGAAACACTACTTTACTATAATCAATTCAAAGCTGAGGCTTATTTCCTTTGGGAATTCTTGTTGGAGGTGGGGACTTGGAAGTAGAAAATATGAAAGAAAAGAGTAAAAAGAAGAGTTTGCGCTTATACATCATTTACCAAGCAAACAACTGTTGAGTCATATAACTGCCAGGCTTAGAAAATACAGATGACTATGACACCGTCTCCTCTCCTTGGAGCTTTACTTACAGGCCTTGGAGTATAACAAACCTTTCTTCTCTTGTTTTTGCCTACCCACAATAAAAAATCTCTTCAGAATATGTCTTTTTTGAATGCCAAGGACCTGTGTGTACACATTAAAACTTGTGTGTACACATTAAAACCTGTGTCATCTTCATCCTAAAGAGTTTTGTTTGGTTTCAGGTTATTTTGTTTAAATCTTCACTTATATACTAGTAAGTATGTAAACATCTTTTTTCTTGCTTTTTGATCACTTGTAATTCCTTTGTGAATGGCTCATTTAGGTAATTGTTCATTTAAAATTTTTTTTCAGGGGCTGGAGCTGTAGTTCAGTGGTAGAGCCACCTGCCTTGCACATGTGAGGCACTGGATTCAATCCTTAGCACCACATAAAAATAAATAAAAATATTGTGTCCATCTACAACTAAAAAAAAAAAATTAAAAAAAATTTTTTTCATTATTTTAAATTACTTGAATACATACATATATATATATATATATATATATATATATAAAATCCTTTTTAAAAATTAGACATTATAGATAAAGTTAAGGTTTTGGAAATATATCTTTATTGAACATAATGCTTTTTGGAAAAAATATAAGTGGTCTGTTTTTCATATATTTTGCAAATTGCTTCTCTTCACTAAAAGCAATGTTTTGTCTTTCTGGAATTCTTTTAGGCAAACTTCTTATTAAAGAGATACATTCTCTATAGTATCTTAAGCAGCAATTAATTTATGCCTTCTTAAGAGAGGTTCATATCGTATTTGTAATCCCTTCATATAATGACATCAGATAATACTTTTTTTTTTGTGGTGGTGGGATTTGAACACAGGGCCTTATACCTGCAAGGCAAGCAGTCTATATCCCCAGACCCCCTAAAAGCAATGTTTTGAGAATAATATATATTAATACATGTAGGCTTCATTCTTTCACTTTTAAATTTTAATTCATTTACATATGATACAATTCATCATTTTAAAACATACAGTTCAGTGACTAATATAATATATTCCTAAGTTGTACAATGAATTCTCTAATTCCAGAACATTTTCATCATCCCAGAAAGAAATCTCATAGCCCTTAGTAGTCATTTTTCACCTTCCTCTCCTCCTAGCCATAGCAACCATTAACCTAGTTTCTGTCTCTGAATTTGTCTGTTCTGGATATTTCATAGTGGTATTATACAATAGATGGCATTTTTGTCTGGTTTCTTTCAGTTAGCATATTTTCAAGGTTCATCCCAGTTGTGGCATGTATCAATATTTCATTGTCTTTTATATATATATATATATCTTTATTTATTTATTTTTATGTGGTGCTGAGGATGGAACCCAGTGCCTCATGCATGCAAAGCAAGTGCTCTACCACTGAGCCATAACCCCAGCCCCATATTTCATTGTCTTTAAAAAAATATATATATGTATTATTATTATTTTTTTAGTTGTAGCTGGACAAAGTACCTTTATTTATTTATTTTTATATGGTCTGAGGATTGAACCTAGCGCCTCGAATGTGCTAGGTGAGCACTCTACTGCTAAGCCACAACTCCAGCCCCTCATTGTCTTTTGTGGCTGAAAATATCCCATTTTTAGCCATGCATCTTTTAATGAACATTTGGATTGTTTCTTCTTATTGGCTATTGTGAGTAATGTTTCTGTGAACATTTATGCATAAGTTTTTGTGTGGACATACATTTTTACTTCTTTTGGGTAGATAGGAATGGAATTTCCGAGTCAGCTGGTAACTGTTTAGTTTTTATAGAATTGCCAGACTGTTTTCTACAGCATTTGTGCCATCTTACAATTGATCAGTATATGAAGATTCCAGTTTCTCCACATCTTCTTTACTGCTTACTTTTTATTCATAGTGGCTGTTTAATAATATTCAATGATGGTTTTTAATTTGTATTTCCCTGGTGACTAATGATGATCATAATTTTTTCATGTGATTATTGGCCATTTGTGTATCTTTCTTGGAAGAATAGCTATTTAAATCCTTTGTCCATTTAAAAATTGGCTTATCTTCTTGTTGAAGAGTTCTTCATATATTTTTGATGCTAGACCCATATCCAGATACATGAGTTGCAAGTATTCTTTCTGTGGGTAGTTTTTTCTTTTAAATGTTGTATAGCATAAGTCAACAAATTTTTACTGTACAAGGCCAAATAGTAAATATTTTAGGCTGTATGGGACATTTGGTCTCTGTTACAACTATTCTGCTCTGCAATTAAAGTGCAGAAGCAACAGTTAGACAATGTAAATGAATAAATGTGGCTGCTCCTATGAATTTTTGTATGTAAACACTTAGATTTGAATTTTTTATGACTTTTGTTGTCATTTTTCAGTTTTTTAAAAATGCGAAAACTATTTTTCGCATTTTTAAAATGCTCATGGGTCCTAAAGTACACTTCTATCTTACGAGAATAGTTGTAGAGATTTTGCTGTTTTCTTAGCTGATATTGACATCAGGTATTCTTGTTTGATGTTGTGGAAATAAAATACAATTTGTATAGGTACCATATGAATATGTAAAAAATAATCAGAAATTAGGGAAGTAAAAAGAAAATCTAAGAATGTTTTTATTATAAGGACTAATATGCTATGTATTCTTAAATTTTCTTTTACCTATTAAAAATAATTTATCAAGCAAGAAGTTTCTTTTATTTAAGATAGAGCCTTTAGTTATTTTTATTTATGTAATACTTATGAAGGCTTGCTTACTTATGTGTCTGTTGAGGTTTGTATTAAATATTATTACATTGGCTTGAAGATTTTATTTTGTACCTTGAAATGTATTTGGAATCATGAGGAACTTTGATTTAAACAAATCTCCCCGTGTTGAGGGTGTAACTCAGTGGTAGACCACTTGCCTAGCATGCAAGTGTGTTATTTCATTCCCAGCACCACATACAGGAAACACAAAACAGAAACAAAAACCAAAGAAAAAAAGAAAGAAAGAAAAAATCTTCTGAGAAGGTTTTCACTAAGGTAGTCACTCTTGTTTTTGGCATATTCTGCAAGCATATTTATTGGTGTCAGTATTATAGAAAGGACTAAAGTATGATGATACTTGTAGTAATCATTTAAAGGAAAAAAGTGTGTATTCTCTGGTAATTTAACAAAATTAAATTTTGTGCCCTCCCCTTGAGGAGTTAAAAAAAAACAGCCTTTAAATTCTTATATTTTTTCCTTATGTAGCATTTTTTTGTCTTTCTACAATGTCAGAATTTATTGAATAACAATTCACAAGCTACATCAATTTCTTCAGCTTTAATTTACTGAGTACTCTTGATCCTTATGT
Organism: Callospermophilus lateralis; assembly: GCF_048772815.1. NCBI lineage: Eukaryota > Metazoa > Chordata > Mammalia > Rodentia > Sciuridae > Callospermophilus > Callospermophilus lateralis. The sequence goes on along the minus strand of NC_135307.1, from coordinate 108,943,791 downwards.
AGCATTTTGATAAATAAAATTCATTCCTTGAACTTGGGTATATGTGGAACATGTTTCACTGTAAAATTATATTGCAAATACAGTATTCAAGTTGAATTTAAACAGTCTTTCCACAGCAAGCAAAGAGAGATGTGATATGTTGATGTTTAATCTCTTTCCCTTTGACCTATTTATCTTGGAGAAATATTTTGTTCTTATGTTCTTAGGCCAGATTTTCCTGTCACACAGCCCAAACTAGATCAGAGGCGTCTCTGCTCCTTCTTTCCTTGTTTACCATCAGTAACAGTTGTAAACCGTTGCCTCATTATAAAATAAGGTGTTGGCTCTCTTCCCATTGATGGGAAAAGGTGGTTACGTATTTGGGCTTGTGTTAATTGCAAGTACTTGGACTGGCTCGATCTTTTTCTTTAGGTTAACATTTATAGGTGATCATTAAATAGAAAACATGTATGAGTTCTCCTGGAATTTAAAGTTTTTTTTTTTAATATTTATTTTTTAGTTGGACACAGTATCTTTATTTTTATGTGGTGCTGAGGATTGAACCAAGTGCTTTGCACTGCTAGGCGAGTGCTTTACCACTGAGCCACAACCCCAACCCTGAGTTTAAAGTTTTATGCTAGAATTTATCCAAGTTGTATTCTTTAATTGCCTTGTGTTTAAGATTGGAAAAATAAAAATTAAATTGATTGATTTAATAGTGAGTTCTATTTTTTTAAAATATGGAATTTTCTATTCTTTTCATTCAGATTATTATTTTAAAAATATTTTTTAGTTGTCAATGGATCTTTATTTTACTTACTCATATATGGTGCTAAGAATTGAACCCAGTGCCTCACACATGCTAGGCAAGTGCTCTACCACTGAGCCACAACTCCAGCCCTCATTTAAATTATTTTGTGAAGATTAGGTGTGCTTGTCAGTTATTAGGAGTGCTTGCTTGGTAATTATGGATAGGTAATACTATTTATAATTTTCCCAAAGAAGAAAAATTTTCAGTTTTTCTTAAAATTCATTTTGTCTTTTGTTTTTTACCTATCTAACTGGATCACATACATACACACACACACCCACACACAAATATCCCACAAAATTATATTATCTAGACATACCAAATCTGTATTCATTATATGCACTTATATGGCATGCTCTACCATGCTGCTTTCTGAGGTCCCTGGTTACCAATAACAGGATTAGGCTTGGAGAATGTCAAAAACATATGTCCATAAGTCTATATTACATATATAGCCAAATTTTTAAAAAAGAGAAAAGCGGGGAAAAATCACTTTTGGTTTAACACAAGATAAACTATAGGGCTGAGGTTGTGGCTCAGAGGTAGAGCACTTGCCTAGCATGTGTGAGGCACTGGGTTGGATCCTCAGCACCACGTAAAATAAAAAATAAAGATATTATATCCACCTGTAACTAAAAAATAAATATTAAAAAAAGATAAACTATAGCTGATGCTTTTGAAGCCCATTTTATCCCCATTTTGTTGCTTTCAAAAACTATGATTATCTTTAAATCAAATCAATATAACCAAGGTTATTTTGTTAGTTTCTTAGTGATTTTTCAATCAGAAAAAAATAGGAATTAGAGGCTGGGGATGTGGCTTAGTGGTAGAGTGCTTGTCTGGCATGCGTGAGGTCCTGGGTTTGATTTCCAGCACTGGGGGGAAAAAAAAGAAAAATTAGAATTAGTGGAGTAATTAGGGTAAATTATGAAATACTTTGAAATGTTTACCAAGTTACAGTTTAAAGTATTTTTCCAATGTTTTATTATGAAAAATTCCAAACTGTTTGTGCTTGACTTTTGTTCACTGTTCATTCAAATACTTAGTAAAATATGATTTCTCAATATTCTCAAAGTGGTTTTTGAAACTGTCTTTAATGAATAAAGTTGAAATAATCTCAAAATGAAATATATCACAAAATGGAAACAACCTAGTAAAATGAATAAAGAGTTTACTGAATTCATCTGTCCTTGTAATATACTTATTATATACATGAGGCTATTATCATGGCTAGTGGAGTGAACTGTAGCTTACTTTTTGTCATTGCATAATTTTTCATTTACCTGAGTCTTTTGTTTTTGTTTTTGTTTTTAATTTTTAAAATTTGTTCAAGTTAGTTATACATGACAGTAGAATGCATGTATGTACTTTGATATGTCATACATAAATGCAGTATAATTTCTCATTTTTATGATGATACATGTTGTAGAATCACATTGGTCATGCAGTCTACAGTGAGTTTTTAAGGTTAAAAAACACTATTGGGATTATTTTTAAATGTTCCTTTGCTGATTTCTGTTTTCTTTTTCAGCATCCACCCGCTTTGTAAAGTGTGAAAAATGCCATCATTTTTTTGTTGTCCTATCTGAAGCAGACTCAAAGAAAAGCATAATTAAAGAACCGGAATCAGCTGCAGAAGCTGTAAAATTGGCATTCCAACAGAAACCCCCTCCTCCCCCTAAAAAGGTATAGGTTTTAGCTTGGTCTTTTATAATATTTTGTCTTGGAAACATTACATTATTTTCCTTTCTCATGTTTATACTGAATCCTAACACTGGTATATAAATAAGTATTGTAATTTTTTGTTGTTACCAGGAACTGAACCCAGTATGCTCTACCACTAAGCTTTATCCTCAGTCCTTTGTATAATTCTTTTTATTTTGAGACAGGAGGGTTTAACTTAGTTTTAGAGGCTGGCTGCAAACTTGCAATCCCCCTGCCCCAGAATTCCCAAGTCACTAGAATTACTGGTGTGTGCCACTATGCTTAGCTATAAGTTCTTTTTCAAAAGCTGTAGATGGACATGTGTCTTTATTACAAAATAAGATACCTTTATTTATTTATTTTTATGTGGTTCTCAGAATCAAACTCAATGCCTCACACGTGCCAGGCAAGTGCTCTACCACTGAGCCATACAATCCCAGACCCTATAAGTTCTTACTATAGGCTGTATCTGACTAAATTGTTACTGAGATTTGGTACTTGGAATTTACATTTGGAGTCCATTGCTTTTTCCCTTGTCATGATTACCATACTTAGTATTAATGAAATATATTTGGATGATTATTAAAATGGTATTAATACCTAGTCTGAAATAATACCCTTAAAATAGTTCAGCTATTAACTTATTTTGTTAGCTTGGGCCCCTAAGTAACACCAGTTTGCAATTATTCCCCCTTAAATTAGTCTATTTTATGGTAGAAAGGCTTTTAGTATAACAGTGTCAAGTAATTTTTTTCACAATCACTACTAGGGCTGCCCTGTATATAATCATGGCTTTTGTGGGGTGGGCTTTTGCCAGAAGTCTCAAATAGAGTGTGGTTTGGTCTTGTGAAACATGACAGAGTGTGCACATGATAGCTCCTTTGGGCACATGATGTGTGGTTTTAAAGAACCAGGAGCCCCTGCCTCCTGGACTTGTACTTACTCCTCTGTGTCTCAGATATGTGTACACTTAAATTATTTCTCACTCTGCCTCAGTGTATCTTTTTTTTAAACTATATCTTATACTATATATTTGTCTCTATCCCCAAATGTGCTGTGACAGATTTGGAGATTCATATATTTAATTTGTGAGAAGCATATTATATATTTTAAAATCTATAATAAAATTTAGTTGTGTAGCAGCTAAAGCATTTGTCATGTAAAAGTGATGTAATGGAAAATATAGCTAAGAAGAGTTAGGCATGGTGGGGCTGGGGCTGTGGCTCAGTGGTAGAGTGCTTGCCTAGCATGCATTGGGCACTGGTTTCGATCCTCAGCACCACATAAAAATAAAATAAATAAAGATACTGTGTCCACCTAAAACTAAAAAATATTTTTTTTTAAAAAAAAAGAGCTAGTCATGGTGGCACACATCTGTAATTCCATTGACTCAAGAGGCTCAGTCAGGAGAATTGCAAGTTTGAGGCCAACCTGGGCAGCTTAGTGAGATCCTGACTCAAAATGAAAAGTAAAAAGAGCTTGGGATGAAGCTCGGTGGTGTAGAGCACCCCTGGGTTCAATTTTCAGTACCTCATTAAAAGTGTGTATGTGTGTACGTATTAAGGTTTGTATCTCTCCTAATTTGTGTAGACTTCAGCTGAGTCAAAGGTTTAGAAAACAAGCAGTTTAACTATTTTCAAGGGTTGGTGATTATTATCAGTCCATTTTTATTCACTAAAAACTGAAGGAATTTACCTTGGGAGGTTGAGGGAGAGGTTGAAAGTTTGAGTACAGCCTGAACAACTTAGCGAGACCTTGTCTCAAAATGGAAAAGGACTGGGGTATAACTCAGGGGTAAAATACCCTTGGGTTCAATCTCTTATACTGCAAGGGGGAAAAAAATAAGGCATTTTGGGCTGGGGCTGTAGCTCAGTGGCAGAGCACTTGCCTAGCATGCACTAGGCAAGTGAGGCACTGGGTTTGATCCTCAGCACCTCATAAAATAAACAAAAAAAATAAATAAATAAATAAAGGCATTCTGTCCATCTACTTCTACAAAAAAATTTTTAAAAATAAGGCTTTTAGATTGCCACTTAGATGAATGAATGCTTTAAGATTAATATCAGAGAAAAAGCTAAGTGTTTATGAGTAGTAAAACACATGGAAACTGGTAGTATAACTTATGCCTTTTACTTATATAATGTCTTATTTCTTTTTGTTTTTCCTTTCTTTTTTTTTTTTTTTTTTTTTTTTTTTTTTTTTTTTTTTTTTTAGTGGGGCTGGTACCAGGGAATGAACTCAGGGGCACTTGGCCACTGAGCCACATCCCCAGCTCTATTTTGTATTTTATTTAGAGACAGGGTCTCACTGAGTTGCTTAGGCTGGCTTTGAACTTGCGATCCTCCTCCCTCAGCCTCCCGAGTTGCTGGGATTACAGGTGTGTGCCACTGTGCCTGGCTATAATGTCTCTTTCTGAAAAGGGTAGTTTTATAATATAGTATTTGTGAAGAATGTTATGTCCATGTGATTGAGAGAGGTATAGAAAAGATATTTTTAGATTATTTACATTAATGATGATAGGTTTAGATATATGGTGGCATGGTAGGTATTTTAATGACTTTAATATTAACTTTTAAAAAAAATAGAGTCTATGGCATTATTTATAGCATAGAAATTAGCATAACCCTAATAGGGAACAGTAATACTTTGTTAAGCTAGAAAACTAATGATGTGGTTTTTGTTCATTTAAGATTTAGACCTTTGAATCATTTCTACTTAATGTATCATGTCCTTAGCATTTTATTTTTAATGAGAGTCTGTTCAAATTTAAAACTCTACAAATATGTTCAGCATATAATGTGTATGATTTATAACTCATAGTAACTTATTCATACCTAATCATTTTTCAGATATATAACTACCTCGATAAGTATGTTGTTGGCCAGTCATTTGCTAAGAAGGTGCTTTCAGTCGCTGTGTATAATCATTATAAGAGGATATATAATAATATCCCAGCCAATCTGAGACAGCAGGCAGAGGTTGAAAAGCAGACATCATTAACACCTAGAGGTTAGTGCTTTTGGTAATTGACCAAAATAGAAATTACTATACTTAGAATTAATCTTTTTTTGTAATTCCTTGCTTTTGTCTTAAAATAGTTTTCTGGGGATTGAACACAGGGGTGCTTAACCACTGATCCCCAGCCCTTTTATTTTTTATTTTAAGGTGGGGTCTTACTTAAGTTGCTTAGGGCCTCACTAAATTGCTGGAGGCTGGACTCAAAACTTGTGATCTTCCTGCCTCAGCTTCCTAAACTGCTGGCATTACCGGCATATGCCACAATGCCTGCCTAAAATGCAGCATTGTTCAAAATGCAGGTTGCTTTCCCTTAGTGGATTATGAAATCATTTTGACAGGATGCTAATAGCATTTTTTTAAAAAACTAGGAGTGAATAGAAACTACCAGAGTAGCTGGGCATGGAGGCACATTCCTGTAATTCCAGGAACTTGGAAGGCTGAAGCAGGAGAATTGTGAGTTAGAGGCTCAGCAACTTAATGAGACCCTGTTTCAAAATAAAAAAATAAAATAGCTTATGGTGAAGTGCCCCTGGGTTCAATCTCCAGTACCAAAAGAAAGAAAATGCCAGAGTACATTAACTTGTAGATAAGTTTTAAGTTATGCATATATGGGTTCTAAGTCACAAAATAAAATATTTTCTTGTTAAATCTCAGGAAAAGATGTTTGAAAGGGGTGTGTAGGTCAGTGGTAGAGTGTTTGCCTAGTATAGGGAGACTCAGCACTACCAGAAAGAAAAAAAATGTTGAAGACCACTGGGGTAAAGATTGAGTTATTGTCTTTGAATTACAGACTTCACCACAACTAATTCACCATGAAAATATCAGTTCTCTTTTGGATTCAGAATACAGAATTTCATTTGCCTAAGTCAGAGATATGTGGAGATGGTAACTATTAATACAAGATATCTTGCACTCTTTCTTTTGTGGGCCCAAACTACAGAGTGCAAGGTGAAGGGCAAATTTGTAAGTCATTGTAAGTGCAAATTTTATAAATCTTAGATTCTAAATACCAGTATACCATATAATCTCAACTTACTGTGGACAGTAATGCATATTATATAAATAGAATTCTTTCATTAAAAAATAACTATGAATAAAATGTAAATATTTAACTCTATTTTGTTGTTCAGAGAGTCCTGATTTCTGATTTATATCTACAGTCTATCCTTTTAGGTTCTTTTTTGTCATTACTATACAATTTGAGAAAGTTCTGCTAAATACTTAAATTTATAACTCTATAATATCTTTTGATTACCTTGAGTGGCTGCTAAATAAACAACTTATTTCAGTGAAGACACTTGTTCATCTGTTGAACTGCAGAATAGTTATGTGTTAGTATCAGTTACTTTATTTTTAGAAAGTGTGAGTCATAACTAATGGAAGACTTGGAACCTTCATTTTTATAAGGTCCAAATGGCACTGTCTAGTCATGGAGCAAAAATTTTTCTGTTTCCTTTAGTCAGTAAGTTAATATTGTTTTAGGTACTGAAAGAGCAACAGTTGTGATATTCATAATATGAATGATTTTTAACTCTTATTGAGAATTTAAATCATTATACTCATAATAGATGCCTGTTTTTAATCTGACAAATGTGAATATTAGCAACCAGGCAGTCATCATTAAACCTGGTTTGGTTTTGTTTAATATAGAAAGGATATAGTGTACAAATTTTTTCATTTCCAGGAACTTGGAAGGCTGAAGTGAAAAGCTAAAAACAACGTTAATGAATATATCTGTTAAATATATTTGAAAGAGGGCAAGAGATGGGATACTCATTGTTCTCCAAAACTAAACTAATATGTAATATTTTTACATATTACTCTTTCCATCTTTTTCTTAGAGTTAGAAATAAGAAGACGGGAAGATGAGTACAGATTTACAAGTAAGTGATCTCTCAGGTCCTCCTCTGTAATCTTCCTTCCTTTTGAAATTTACCTTAGTCAAATGTCTCAACATTTGATAGTAATGATAAACATATATTTCCTTGTATACCAGAAAGATGTGTATTTTTTAAATGTGTTCATCATACATGGTTGATACTAAGTTGGGAACAGTTTATCATACCTAATTTGTGTAGTTGGGTTATTTCAAGTAGTTGATTTTATCTTTTCTGTTATGACACTCTTAAAGCATAGCTTGGAGAAATACAAAGTATTTTATGTAGTTTTTCTCTATAAATATAAATACATTAATGGGTTCTTTTTAAAATCTGTAGTTTGCTATTTTATGTATTTGGTTAAAAATAATAATAAAATAAAGATATAAAGTTAGAGTTGGCCTGCTTTAAGTGATTAGAACTTTAATAGAGGGCAAAGTATCTTCCAGCTACTCTTTGCTCCATTTCTTTTTTGGTATTTATGAAAGTTAAAGTCTTGCAAATTATGAATAAGCCCCAGTTCATTGTTTCTAGCTCTTTGCACCTATAATCATCAGATAGTCTGATGGAGGGTTTGGAATTGGACCTAATACATCAAAGAGAGTCTTATACCATTGAAATTTATACCATTCTTTTGGCTGCTGCACAGAAGGTGAAGGTTCCAGAGGTGTCATAATAAGGTTAACATGTTTTTTTGCTTTATTAATTGAAATAACAGAGGAAATTTGACAGTTTGATACTTGCACCTTTGCCTTTGAACCAAGAAGTACTATATATCAACTCTTTAAAGTATACTACACATACATTTGAGCCATTATAATATAATTGTTTTATCACCTCTGGCATGAATTTTCTGCATATAAGAAAAGTATATTTGTCACTAGTTATTTTTAAATCTATGGAAATGCTGATATATTGTGCATGATAAACTTAATAAATTTAACCAATTTCAATAGAATTAGATTATATAAGAATGTAAGATCTAAATAATAAACTAAGTGCATGTATAATCTATATTTCATAGTCCAAAAATATAATTACGTATTGACACAGCAGTATATTCATAAGTATACTGATGACTAGTAGAACTGGTATGAATTAGTAAAGAAAGTCTGTAGTGAGTATTTTGAAAGACCTGTCTTGTAATACATGTAGTAATTTAATGTTATTAAATGTTAACAATTGACAGTATTGAATAACTTAGGTAAAAGCAATTTACTTGTTTTAATGTATCATTATGTACAGTTTAGTAAAGTCTTACATAGGATTTTAGGTTCTAAGTTAGGCCACTAGACCAAAATCATATATAATCAAAATTATTCTCCTGAGACCCTTTGGAAATCTCTTGGAGATCAGCATACAACTTTCATACTGATATAACTTTTTTCCCTCTATCAATAGAATATTGTTTCTTTCTTTTTTTTTTTTTTTTTTGGTACTGGAGATTGAACTCAAGGGCACTGAACCAATGAGCCACACCCCCAGTCCTAGTTTGTATTTTATTTAGAGACAGGGTCTCACTAAGTTGCTTAGCACTTTCCTTTTGCTGAGGTTGGCTTTGAACTTGAAATCCTCCTGCCTCAGCCTCTCGAGTCTCTGGGATTACAGGTGTGTGCCACCATGCCTGGCAAATTATTTCTCTTTTTAAAAATTTGAATCATTGAGTAAATTAAACACCTATTATGTAATTAATATAGCATTTGTAATTTTGTTCAAATTATTTATCTGAATCATTTTTTTTCCATTGAGCACAGCTAAACTGCAGCCAGATCCCTTCCACATTGTCACAATTCCTAATTAGATTTTTCTGAAATTAAAAAAAAAAAAGATTTTACCAATAATTTAATTATTAACTCATATAGGAGAGTGAGTTTTCTTACCTGATGCAGATTATGAATTTTTCACAAATCATTCTCTCAATTGGAGCACAACTTAAATTCAAATGTTAGTTGAACACAAATTTGATGACTAGATTAACCCTTTACCTTAAGTATGAAGAGAGTTTAAAAGTGACAGCCAGATGGAATAGGACCATAATAAGGTATGTCTACTGAACCATGTTTGATTAAATTAATGCATTGAAAAAGCACTGATATTTTTAACCCATTTCTTAGAGACAACTTAAAAATAAATCCAGAAATATAAACAAGTATGATATCATAGATTTCTCAAATGCTAAGAACCAGGAATAATCTAGATATTTACAATTTTGGATAATCTTTAAAAATTAGTTGGATTCTTTCCCTCAATCAAAAGAAAGCGAGAATGAAGATTGATTTTGGGGGGCTGGGGCTGTAGCTCAGTGGCAGAGCACTTGCCTAGCATGTGTGAGACACTGGATTTGATCCTTAGCATTGCATAAAAAAAATAAATAAAATAAAATAAAGGCATGCTTTCCATCTACAACTACAAAAAAATTTTTTTTAAAAGATTCATTCTTTTTTTAAAAAAGATTCTGGGATTGTGGCTCAGTGGTAGAGCGCTCGCCTTGCATGTGCGAGACTTGGGTTCGATCCTCAGCACCACATACAAAAATAAACTAGTGAAATAAAGGTGTTATATCCAACTACAATTAAAAAAATATATTATATATATATATATATATAAAGAAATTACAGTTCTTTCTTAGTTATTTCTACATGACACCACAGGGATGTCTTTAAAAAAAAAAGATTCATTTTGGTAGGGACCTGAGCTGATAAACTGATACTTACCAGCAATATTAATCCTGTCTAATTAGGCATTGTATCTATATTGAAGGGACTAGAGAGCTCCCTTTTGAGACCTATCAAAATCAGAGATTCAGATAGGGCCAGGAATAGTGAGACTTAACCATGTTTTATATTTTAAAAAAATATTTATTTATTTATGTATCTTTTTAGTTTTAGGTGGATACATTAGTTTGTTTTTATGTGGTGCCAAGGATGGAACCCAGTGCCTCATGCATGCTAGGCGAGCACTCTACCACTGAGCCACCACTCCAGCCCCTTTATTTTGTTTTTGTTTTTTGTTTTTTTTGGATACTCATACAATCATTTCGAGATGTGAAAGAAACTATAAAGGTCATATGTTTTAGTATTTTCCCTGTAAATATGGAAGCAGGTCCAGGAAAGTTAAATGTCTTTCCATGGTCCCATATCCCTGAAGCAACAGAATTGAGACTAGAATCCAATTGTTTTTTCCTCTTTCCATTCATCATTTTCTCTTGCTGAAAAAAAATAATAACATCCCATTTTCATCTTTCAGCATGCCCCCAAATCAATTGCATTTTATCTTCTCTTTTCAATTGTTTGTTTGAAATCAATAGGACAGGTATTATTGCTATTTGAATCACAGTGAACATTGTGCCATAAACATACACTTGTCAAGGATCATATAGCTATTTGTGTTGTACATTTAGCTAAAGATTTCTGACTCTTAGCACTATTACTGCCTTCCTTTGGGTGAAATAGCATTCTTTAACATTTATTAAAAAATGGGGGTGGGAAGAATCCATTTTCTTCCTTGATTCTTTGTATAATTTTGTGTTGTACATTTCTTGCTAGACATAATTAGAGAATTTTTTTTCCTTTTTTAGATAAGAAAGAATGTTGACATTTAAATTTTTCTAAATTGAAATTTAGTTTTAGATACAGAGTTTTATGGAGCCTCTTTTCAAGAAAATTCAGATGTAGCTCTAGTAATTCCTTTGGCTTTTTTTTCAGAATTGCTTCAGATTGCTGGAATTAGCCCACATGGTAATGCTTTAGGAGCATCAATGCAGCAACAGGTAAATCAACAAATACCTCAGGAAAAACGAGGAGGTGAAGTATTGGATTCTTCTCATGATGATATAAAACTTGAAAAAAGTAATATTTTGCTGCTTGGACCAACTGGGTCAGGTAAATAACTTCCTGGAAAATTTTACTAGTAACTTAAAAAAATAGAATATAAATGATTCTGTAATTTATATCTGTGATTGAGGGATTCTGGATTTTATGAAGAAAATTTAAGACTGATTTTCTAAATACATTGTCAGTTTTCTTGTTTACGCTTCAAGCTGACCTTGACATGTTAGTATTGACCTTCTGGCCAATTCCTAACTTCTTAACAGGAATAATAATAAGATAAAATTAGATCTGAATAATAGTGGAGAAAACATCTTCCAGTTAATGACTTTATTATAAACTACTCAAATTTATTTTGCATTTTTGTAGAAAAACTTATTGTCAATTTATTTTTAGTAAACTTTTAGTTTCTGTTTCTGTTTTTAGGTAAAACCCTGCTGGCACAAACTTTAGCTAAATGCCTTGATGTCCCTTTTGCTATCTGTGACTGTACAACTTTGACTCAGGCTGGATATGTAGGTGAAGATATTGAATCTGTGATTGCCAAACTGCTCCAAGATGCCAATTATAATGTAGAAAAAGCACAACAAGGTATGTTGGCAGCATAGCTTGTCTATCCCCAGATTTAATATTTTGGGAAATTAATATTAAGAAACAACATTTGTTTTGAGTTAATGGTTAAAATTCTATAATTTTATAGAAGTACCTTTGTTATATACTTTCTAGCACATTCAGTAAGGGCCACAAGTTTGCTTTATCTTTTGGTCACTAAGGTGGCTGCTAAGGTCAAGCTACTATTCCATTAGATCCTTAACATTATCATTGCTTTTTCTTGTCTAACTCCCCTCCAGACTCCTAATGCTGGGGTAGGGGCAGGAGTGGGGACTTGGGCAAGAGCAGGTGAGTTTAGAATGGGTGAGTCTAGAAACAGTTTAGCCTGTTGACCTACAGGATGGCATAAATGCTTCATTTCTCCATCTATCCTGTGTACTTACTTACATGAAGGACATGACAGCTTCCTGTCCAAATTCCTTTAAGACAAAAATGTAGGGGGCTAGGGTTGTGGTTCAGTGGTAAAGTGCTCACCTAGCACATGCAAGGCCCTGGGTTCAGTCCTCAGCACCACATAAAAGTAAATAAATATTTTTTAAAAATGCAAGAATGTAGATGGGAAAGAGCAAGCTAAAGTTTTGCTACTGCCAGCACTGCATGTACCTCATGCTTCCACACTGTATCTCACTCAGCTTCTGATATTAAAGAACTTGAGTATATTAGTGGAGTAGATAACTGTTATCAAAGAGCTTTGCTTATCATACTCAAATGATATTATTGAATAAATTTCAAAGTATTTGCACAAAACGATAGGTGAATTAGAGAGCAGTATGTTTTTAATATATCAATCCATTGCATATGTTAAGTATGAAAAATTGAACAACCTTGCTCAGTAGTTCTCTAGTCTTTTAAAGCTGAGGCTATCTTGTGTATATCATTTTCATATTATAAATAGAATCCTCCTTAAATTATAGGAATTGTCTTTCTGGATGAAGTAGATAAGATTGGCAGTGTGCCAGGCATTCATCAATTACGGGATGTAGGTGGAGAAGGCGTTCAGCAAGTAAGCAGTTGAATATTTTGTTCAAGCCCACTAAAAGGAAGGGAATACATCAGCTTCCCAAATATTGTACGTTTGGTTTCACATTCAATTAGATTGTTTTTTTTTTTTAATTTGTTTTATTCCTCCCACCCTAAACTTCACATACCATTTTAAAGTAGTTCTCATCTTAAAGTTATTAATGATTTTATGTAACAAATTACTTTTCTTGAGAAATTAAAAATATTTTAAAGAACAGAAAAAAACAAAACTTAATTTTCATTATTTTTATTCCTCAAAGGCCCAGTTAAGCATTCTAGAAGACTCTTGAAAAAGTTCTGATTCTAACTAGACATGAATGAACTATACATGTTTAATTCTTTCCACTTAGTTAGAAGATAGGTGCCAAATAGTGTGTCATTCCTTCAGAGTCATAATTGAAGTTACAGTGATCTATTGGCCAACTTAACCTTTTAGTGATAATTAATTATGATATAAACTAAAAGGTATAGCAAATTGCTTCACTTTTTAAACAGTAACAAAGATGTGTGCTAGATAATTTTATTTTTATGAAGGCATCTCAAAATATATTTCCAAAGTTTAAACTGGAGTAGAAAAGAATTTTAATTTATATGAAAGACAAACCAACTATTTTCAAATTTTGAATGCTCCCACTATGTTTAGGTACCATTTTATAGAATCATAATTCTGTCTTTTGGTCAGAGTTATGGCTTTGTTATCAAAAACAACTTCTTAGATTGACTATTTTCTCACTTACAATGCATCAGGAGTCTTGTATTCATTTCAAATAAATTCATGAATTATTAAGATGATAGGTACATTTGATTTTTTATGGGAATTTTCATTAGTTATGCTCATTGACCATAACCACATATTATTTCCCCATTGAATGCCATTATGTAAATTATGATAAATAATGCACTTATATATGGTGATGCTATAAATCATTCTTTATTTAGGGCTTATTAAAACTACTAGAAGGCACAATAGTCAATGTTCCAGAGAAGAATTCCCGAAAGCTACGAGGAGAAACAGTACAAGTTGATACAACAAATATCCTGTTTGTTGCATCCGGTGCTTTTAATGGTTTAGACAGAATCATCAGCAGAAGGAAAAATGAGAAGGTAAGTTTTTTTGAGGAGTTGGAGCATTACAGAGTTTCTTTTTAAAGTAGTTACATTTTAAAGTAGTTCTGATCTTAAAAGAAAGTTATGTAATGATTTTATGGAAACTCGGTTTCTGTTCTACCAGTCATTGAGGGTTAGAGTATATCAGAAGTATATTACAGGTTGTTTTAATTTTAGAGCAGTAAATTAGAGGATTTCAAAATACTAGATGTGGGCATTTTTAAAAGTATAACATGATGAATTCAATTTTATATTTATGTATGGAGTTCTCTTATCATTTGAGGTAGCTGCTATATTAGTAAAATTTTTATTCATTCCTTCTGCCATGTTTACTAGAGTCTATTAAACAGCTTGTCTCTATTGTTCCTTCCCATAGAGTCTGTCATAAATCACTGCTGGCATTTACAAATAGAGGAAACCATTTGGGAGTGGGGTTGTCATTTTACCTAGTTTCATAGATGTTTCTTTTTGTTTTTTGTTTTTTTGGAGGAGTACTGAGGTTTGAACACAGGGGCACTTGACACTGAGCCATATTCCCAGCCCTGTTTTGTATTTTATTTAGAGACAGGGTCTCACTGAGTTGCTTAGTGCTTTGCTTTTGTTGAGTCAGGCTTTGAACTCACCATCCTCCTGCCTCAGCCTCCCAAGCCACTAGGATTATAGGCGGACAATACTGTTCCTGGCTAAGCCCTGGGTTTTCTTTTTGTTGTTGTTGTTGTTTTGTTTGTTTGTTTTTTGGTATTGTAGTTTGAACTCAGGGGCACTTGACCACTGAGCCACATCACCAGCCCTATTTGTATTTTATTTAGAGACAGAGTCTCACAGAGTTGCTTAGCACCTCGATATTGCTGAGGCTGGCTTTGAACTTGTGATCCTCCTGTCTCAGCCTCCCGAGTTGCTGGGGTACCTGGCAAGCCGTTTTTAACTGGGACTGGGACTTCTTCAGGTCTTCAAATTACATGCTCGTGACCTGTCTGTTGATTGATTATATAAAATGTAATATCAACATGGTGGCAAGAAGAAGAGAACACACATGTATTTTCCATGTGTTTGTGTTTTACTTAATAACTAGCCACAAATGTTCACTTATATGTTATTATAACATTCTACCAAAATGAATGTCAAATTAGCTGTTCCCTGTGTTGTTTTCTTTGAGGCTTCTTGGTTGTTAGTGTCTAGTTTAATGCATGAGTTTAAGTAGCAGTAGAGTAGTATTTGTTCCCTTGGTAGTTTCTTCGCATACCCTACATAAGAAAACACTTTTACAAATAATAACTGAGCCGTGTAATCAGGCCTTATTCAGCATGAATAAGGTTAGATTTTTATTTTTCTATGAATTTATGTAGAATTGCAACAGTTGGAAAAATATAAATTAACTATGAACTGTGTTTTTCTTACTGTTGCTATTCTGCATAAATTAACAAATTAGAAGAAATTCTTTTTTTTCTTCATGTGTGGGTAAGAGATAACCTTGTATTTGAAATTCTGTAACCAAAAACAGGGACCATGTACTCATTAATTTACATTTAATATTTCTTTATACTTCTAAAAAGAATTTGATGCTGAAACATGTAGTATAGAACAATTAAAAGTAATATCAGAAAGGAATAAAAAACATGTAAAAGAAAGGTTTAGATATAGTTTTGACCTATTGAGAATTAAGTTACTTCATTTAGCTACGAACCTATAAACAAAAAAATAGGGGTAAGTCATGGGCTGTAGTTCTTACATGAAAAAGGGAGGAAGCATATCAGATTTTTAGGAGAGAGAGTTTTAAAAGGATATGTTGCATAAATCTTAATGTAATGGAGAAAGAGACATGAGACTCTCCAAGAGTGATTTTATAGAAGATTAAGAACCCCATGCAGGTATTGTTTTTATCAATCCTCATTAAAAGCCAAGAATACAATATTAAATAATATACCTGTGGGGGCTGGGGTTGTGGCTTAGCGATAGAGCACTCACCTAGCACATGCGAGGCCCTGCGTTCCATCCTAATAAGCACCACATAAAAATAATAAAATAAAAATATTGTGTCCAACTAAAAAATAAATATAAAAAATAATATACCTGTGTTTCAACCATATGAAACTGTTTATAGTCCTTTTATTCTACTTGCTTTTGCCTCTTTTTTCCCCTATATCAATTTAGTCAGCAAATACCTGTTAAATGATCAATTAATTTCTCTGTGAAGATTTTCTTGGTCACTTCTCCCCAGTATGTGGATCCAGTGCCCAGTAGTCATCTCTCATAGTACTTGTAATACTTTTATACCTTTATATATTCTCTCTCTTAAGATTACCCCTTTGGGGGTAAAGTCTGTCTTCAGGCATGTATCCTGAGTTTTAACATTTTTATAAAATGAGTATATAGATTTATTACTATATATATGCTTTTATGTTATTTCAATGTTAAAATTATTGAATGAAAGGTATTTTGCAACTCTTCATGTACACAGCTTGGAGAATCAGAGGAACCGTGTCTTAATTTATTCAGACTGCTGTAATAAAATACCATAGATTAGGTGGTTTGCAAACAACAGAAATTTCTTTCTCACAATTCTGGAGACTGGGAAGTTCTAGGATCAAGCCACCAGTTTACCTGATGTCTTTTGAGGACCTGTTTCCTCATGGATGACCATCTTCTCACTCTAAAAAAGACAAAGGATAAGGCAAAAAACACAAAGGATAGTATGAGTTAGTATAAGAATACTAACCCCATTCATGAGGACTCCACCCTATGACTTTATCATGTCCCCAAAGCTCATCTCCTAATACCATCACCTTGTGGATTAAGATTTCAGCATTTGAATTTTGGGGAAACACAAACATTTAGTGCAGTATGGACCAATTTTTAGCTTAGGCTATGTTCTTGTATAACATGCTTCTCTTGTACTTTTAACATAAACTATATGATGTGTAAGGATTAAACCTTCTAACAGCTGACTGGAGTATGGTTCTTTTATGTTGACTGCATCAAGACTATAAACCTTTCAATAATTAACCCTCATTCAACAAAGTTAGCATTGGGTTAGGATCATCCTTAGGTTCCTTGTAAAATGTGAATTATTCTAACTCATAGATTGATGTATGCAGCCCCAAATCATGATTTTAGTAGAATGTTTAACAATGGGATGTCAATGCCAAATGAAGTCCCAAAGCCACAGCAGTGCAGAATCTGATGTTTGTATATAATTTTTTTATAAGACTGTTTATTCCATAAGCATTATCCTAATTTATAGTACTACAAAATTAACTTGGATGACAAGAATTGATATCTCAATTTTCATAGTTCTTATACCTTTTAGAAAGCACACTTGTCTAGTGGTCTTGGCTAAACTCTGCAACTTTATTATCTGAGTTCTAAGGGACTTCACTTAATAGGTCTTACATATCTACTTCTGGTAGAATGCTTGGAGAGTTGATTATCCTGTAGTGATTAGGCAGACACAATTCTGAAGGCAGACAGACCCAAGTTCTTGGTTTGCCCCTTACAGCAAGACTTTGGTCAAAGGACTTAATCTCTATAAGCCTGTTTTACACCTTTATAAAATGTGAATAATAATAAAACTTTCTTTGTAGAATTGTTGCAAAGATCACATGAGGTATGTATGTAAAGTGCTTAAACTTTATTCTACTGTTTATAATATGCATGATTTCTTTTGCAGTATCTTGGATTTGGAACACCATCTAATTTGGGAAAAGGCAGAAGGGCTGCAGCTGCTGCAGATCTTGCTAATCGAAGTGGAGAATCAAATACTCACCAAGACATTGAAGAAAAAGATCGGTTATTACGTCATGTAGAAGCCAGAGATCTCATTGAATTTGGAATGATTCCTGAGTTTGTGGGACGATTACCTGTGGTGGTTCCTTTGCATAGCCTAGATGAGAAAACGCTTGTACAAATACTAACTGAGCCACGTAATGCTGTTATTCCTCAATACCAAGCCTTATTCAGCATGGATAAGGTTAGGTTTTTATTTTTCATATTTAATTATTTTCACACTGTTGAAATTCTAAAATATCTAAATTAGCCTTCCAGATTTAAAAAGGAATCCTGTTCATCTGGAATGTTCCTCACTAAGTATAAGTCTGTTTCTTACTAGGTATAGATCTATGAATCAAGGAAGGCACATTGTGTTACATAGACATTTAGGGGTTCCTTTTTTTTTAAAATTAAACATCATTGTGATGTAAAGCCCAAGGATGTATATAAAAAGAAATGATGTCATTGACCTTCCCCTCTAAACCAAATACATAGCATTGTCCTTTTATCACTGACATCCTAAATACTTTTGTTGTCACATACTATATACACTTCCATATATTTTTCCCCCTACTACTGGGGATTGAACCCAGGGATGTTTTACCACTGAGGTGCACCCACAGCCCTTTTTATTATTTTGAGATAGGGTCTCACTAAATTGCTGAGGCTGGGCTCAAATTTAGGATCCTCTTGCTTCAGCCTCCCTGTAATCCTCCCTGGGATTACAGGTGTGTGACTGGCACTTGGCTTATATTGTTGTACACTTGTCTAAATAAAACTTTATTAGCTTTCATATCTGCATATCTATAGTAAACACATGATAAGTCAATCTAGCCCACACATTCAACCAGATAGTAAATGTTTTGGGTTTTATGAATTTAACATCTCTAAATATCAGTCATCTTCTTCTCTGTTGTCACTGCCTAAAATCAAGCCCCTTTATCATTCTTCTTGACCTCTGCCTTGGTTCCCAATTGGTCTCCCTGTTTCAAGGCTATCTTTTTTTTTTAGAGAGAGAGAGAGAGAGAGAATTTTTTAATATTTATTTTTTAGTTTTCGGCAGACACAACATCTTTGTATGTGGTGCTGAGGATCAAACCCGGGCCACACGCATGCCAGGCGAGCGCGCTACCGCTTGAGCCACATCCCAGCCCAAGGCTATCTTTGACCACTACCACCAGAGTTGTAGTTGGATCAGCCTATCCCTCTAAAACTTATTTATCTGGAAAGTCAAAGCATTGGTTTCATTTAGTTCTAAAATTCTATGATTCTAAGAAGAATAATGGTGATAATTATAGTTAATAGCTCAAATGCTATATGATTATATTAGGAAAATATTATCAAGGATTATCTAAGTTTTCATTTATTTTTAATCTATTTGTAGTGTGAACTGAATGTTACTGAGGATGCTTTGAAAGCCATAGCTAGATTGGCACTAGAACGAAAAACAGGTGCACGAGGCCTTCGGTCCATAATGGTAAGTTGGTGTTGTTCTAAAATAGATTATTTCTTGGCATGAGTTTTGAGACTATTAAGCCTCCTGTTTTGCTTTTGCAAATGTATTTACAGAATCAGCCTAAAGTTTCTTTGTATGTGTTTGTGTGACTTTCTTGAGGGGACAGAGAGGATGGAGGTCACAGCAAATTTTCTTTTTTTTTTTCCCCCGGGAAAGATTCTTTGGGATTGGGGGTATGGTTCAGTGGTAGAACACTTGCTTAACATGCATGAATCCCTGGATTCAATTCCCAGCACCAGAAAACAAAAAGGAACTTTAAGGTGTTTGCAAACAAGGACACATACATAATATGATAAGTGAAATACAGAAAATCAGGATCATAGAACAATTTGAAGAAATTCTATGTGGTCCTTTATTCTAAGGACTGAGCTCTTTCTGAGACCAATTGAAAGCCCCATTTTTATTTGATTGAAAGTAAGTTGCAGACACCATGACATTTTACCCCTCAGTTCTTCTATGAGGTGTGAACTCACTTTTTTTTTTTTTTCTGTACTGGGAATTGAACCCAGGGCCTCACATATTGCTAGGCAAGTACTCTGTCACTGAGTTACATCCCCAATCCTTTTTACTTTATACTTTGAGATGAGGATCTCACTAAGTTGCCCAGGCAAGCTTCAAACTTTGAATCTTCCTGCCTCAACCTTCCTAGTAGTTGGGATTATAAGTGTGTACCACCATGCCTAGCCTGAACATACTTTTAAATTTTGTATACTTCCCAGATATACAGACTATTTTTCTGCCATTACCCTCTCTAGAGTTTTTTTTTTTTTTTTCCCTGCCCTCCAGGTCTGACTGTACAATGAATTACTATATACTCAACCTGTTCCCAAAGCAAGCCCATGTTCCTATTTCCTCTTTTTTTAAAATATTTATGTTTTAGTTGTAGTTGGACACAATATCTGTATTTTAATGTGGTGCTGAGTATCGAACCGAGGGACTCATGCATACTAGGCGAGTATTCTACTGCTGAGCCACAACTCTAGCCCCGTTCCTATTTCCTTTTAAGGATTTTTTTTCTTTTTCATTTTGTGGTATTGGGGATTGAACCTAAAGGCACATTTACCATTGAGCTATATCTTTAGCCTTTTTTTATTTTTAATTTTGAGATAGGCTCTTACTAAATTGCTTAGAGCCTCCCTAAGTTGCTGAGGCTGGCCTTGAACTTGTGATTCTTCTGCCTCAGCTGCCTGAGTTGCTGGAATTATAGGTTGTGCCATTGAGCCTGGCCCTTTTAATGATTTCACTGCTAACTATCATTTCCCTTTCCTTAGTAGGACTTCTGATTGAAACACTTCATCCATCATAGATAGTGTGGGATTATACTCTCTGTTAAGGGCTTGGAAATAAAGTGTTAATGATTAAGGATAGTTTTATAAACATGAAGAGAAGGTAATAGAGTTGACATTTTTAAGAAAATTTGAGGTCCTCAGTCAGTATTTTCCTTTAGAATACCACTCAGAGGCAAAGCCCTGACCTAAAGGCAAATCTGGTTTTCTGTAGTAAACAATTTTAGATCCACTGCAGCATTTGAGACCAGTGTTCATTTGGAGTCATCATTCGAAATTGAAGAGCTTGGTAGAAGTGATTTAGAATGAACTGTTTTCAAAGTAAGGATTATCTTTTGATCTCCTCAATAATAGAATAAGCCAGGACAGCTCTGAGTTAACATGTGAGCTTGAAAGCATAGTCTTTTTGTACATGCATGTTGACCTAAATAGGCAAAACTACAGACAAATAGCTTATTTGTAAAAAAGATTTTTCTGAATTTGGTTAGAAACTGTTTTTATATAAAGAACGTGAAGACTTTTACATTGATTTCAGTTTTGAGTGTATAATAGACAAGTCTTTCTTGAGTGAATGGATTCACTTGACCTATAGAATAAAAGTATTTTGTATGTAACCTGTTTTCCATGTAATTTATTACTTTTTATATCTTTAGGAAAAATTGTTACTAGAACCAATGTTTGAAGTCCCTAATTCTGATATTGTATGCGTGGAGGTTGACAAAGAAGTAGTAGAAGGAAAAAAGGAACCAGGATACATTCGGTAAAGTGTTTTTCAAACCAGAAAAGATCTAAACTTTAAGATCCTTTTTGGTCTTTATTATTATAGTTTATTGGTCTGTCATTTTAAAATTGCATAATAATCCTTGTGTTTTTGTAAAGGAAGTAATCTTATGAATTTTCTGAAAAATCTAATCTGGGCCTATGAAATAATATTTTGTGAGTCTTTTTGAAAATTGATCTTCAAAATTAGCATCCATTTCCCCCTAAGGAAAAATTATCAAAAGAAACATAAAAGTAGTCAAAATTAAGAGATTAAAATGAACTTTACTAATAATTCTTAATTGAAAAAATGACTTTTTTCATATCTTTCATAAGACTAAAACTTTGTGTTCATAATTTTTTCTTTCAGTAGTTGTACTAGTTGACAAATTTGACATCTTTCACTACTTTATTTAATCAGTTCCAAGAATCTGCAAACATTCTCATAAAAGGCTAGATAAATACTTTAGGGCTTTATGGTCCGTATTGCAACTATTCACAACTGCCCTTGTGGCACAAGAATAGCCATAGACAATATGTAAATGAATAAGCATGTCTGTATTCCAGAAAGTCTTTGCTTACAAAAACAGGCAATGGACTGAATCTGGCTCATAAGTTATAGTTTTAATAAGAAATTTATTAGGGAAAATGTTGGAAAGTGTACTTGGCAACTGTGTTGTAGTTTTTCCCATATTTCACTACTAAGCAATCTTAAAAGTGCTTGTGGATTTCCTGTTTTGTGGATTTTTTAGATAGGGAAATTAATTTACTACTTTGAATCTAGAATTTCTGTTTATCTCTGGTTTTTATTTAAAAAACAAACATGACTTTCATTATAGGGCCCCAACAAAAGAATCCTCTGAAGAGGAGTATGACTCTGGAGTTGAGGAAGAAGGATGGCCTCGCCAAGCAGATGCTGCAAACAGCTAAACTGTCAGACTTCTGTCCTGTATATAAAGCTTTTCCTTCTTATGTTTAGGATCATAACTGTTTCTACAGTCTGACATTAAAGGCATTGAATCTATCTTGGATATCATACATGATCAGAAGCCTTTAGGATAAGAATCAGATCATGTATATTATTGTAACATCACATTGATTTATACAGCGGACATTATGTGAACTTTAATGACACAATGTTTAGAGATAAAATGTATATTATTTTGGTTCAGTTTTTTAAAAATATGCTTTAACAAAATTCTTAGGTGTTCTTTTAAGCAATGCAGGTATTGCAATAACTGTGGATTTTACAATAATGTTACTCTACAAATGGGAAAATAAATTCTTTAAAATTTAATATTGGGGTACCATTCTTTAGTGTTACCTTTTTCTACCAACATTCATTTCCTGAAAATATTAGAATTTTATTCATCTTAAAAATTGGACCAGGTAGTTTCAAGAAGTTTAAAATTTCATGAAAAAAATAGCCTGAAGACCATAAATTGATTATTTGTTTAGCTATATTCTTAGTCTTATCTGCTATTGTGTGATGCTAACTTCCCATTTGGTACTTACAAAAAAAAAAAAAAGACATTCTCTTACCAACTTGTCTCATTTATTTGCCATCTTTGAGCCATTTTTAATACTAAGGGTGAGTTGATGGAATTAAGTCTGATATAAATCTTCAGAAAAAGACCATACATCTCATTCTTTAACTAGCATGCAGTGTCATAGTAACAGCCATGTGCAGAATTAAGTAAAATACCCTGATAATGTGTACTTTCCCAAAGTACTAAGCTAGTTTCTTGTTTTATTTTGGTGCTAGACATCTAATTCTTTGGCTTCATAGAACATTAAAGAAAATGTGTTTTGCCATCAGCCAAAGTGAATGTGTTCACACTAATATAAGTCATTAATCTTCATTATATGGCAAAACTAAAAGAGGAAATTTTTTGGACTTAACAAATGAAAATTATATTATTTAATTCCATTATTATTAAACTGGGTACCCTTTAAGTTTTTTTTTCTTTCCTTCTGTAATGACACAGTTTCTATATTATTGTTCAATTCAGTCTCATTTGAAATTGTTTAAGTCAGAGTACCTTTATGTATTTGTGTTCATTTTTTGGTTTTTAGTCTTTAGTTTTCTTTTTACTCACTTTTTCTTAGGCTATTAACAGATTAGAAATCCTGTTGAAGGCTTGGCTATGATATAATTAAAAGGATGTGAGGTACCTATTTATGGCTGGGGTAGGACCAGAAATGCACTTTTGCAGAGTATAGCCTGATTGCTATAGTGTGGAACAGAAAAAGTTATCCTTGCTCTCCCTAATAATGGTTCACATTCTCTTTAGGAATCTTTCATATTTTAACTTTGTTCATTATCTTTCTCTTATAGCATCATTTTCCTTTTTGTAGAGTGAAAATTGGGAGTAGTTATATTAAGATCCTCCAGAAATGGACTGGGAGACATTATGGTCAACAATTTACCTTTGGTTTCACAAGTTGTTAACAAAGCATAGTTGATATTTTTAAATCAAACACAAATGAATACAACTACAGTTTGTATCTGGGAACTTATGTTTTGGCATTTGAATAAAACAAAAGGACTAAATGAAAGCCATTGTGGTGGTGTGTCAATATTGCAGCAATGCAGGAACCTCTACATTGACAGTAAAAAGGACAGCCAGAGCAGTGCTGAGGTGGGCTCTTGCTGTGTTGCCCAGGCTGGCTCTGATCCATGTGCTTCAGCCTCCCAGTAGCAGAGATTACAGATGCATGCCACCATGTCTGGCTAGCAGTGCCATTTTAAAAGGGCACAGATGTTACATGAGCTGCTTTATTCCAGGGATTGGTTAATCCCTGGCACTTTCATGTCCCTCTAACAAATATTCCTAGTTATAGATTCAGAGAAAGTTTTATTAAAATTTATGTTAAACATTATTGCAAATCCTTACTTAAATATCCTGCATGGAATCTGACACTATGGACGCAGACCAAGCTTTTCAAGAACCTTACTAGTTTTCTAAGGGAAGTAAGCATAGACTTCATTGAATTATAATAGTGGGGGTGTGGTGGCCCAGATGAGTCTGGAAGAATAAGTAGGAATGAGGATTAAAACCAGTAATGGTATACACCTGTGATCCCAGTGACTCAGAAAGTTGAGTGATCAAGTTGAGGACAACCTCAGCTACTTAGCAAGATTCTGTCTCAAAAAAAAAAAAAAAAAAAAGAGGGTGGTGGTGCTAGGGATGTAACTTAATGGTAGTGTCCCTGGGTTCAATCCCCAGGGTCATTAAAATAAGAAAAGAAAAAAAGGGTTAAAATCAGAATCTCAGAAGTGTGAAACAACTAGAGAACCTTAGGAGTTGAGAAATAGGTAGCAACTATGGCTTTCTGTTATTATTTCATAGAGAAGCCATCTCTGAACCTACCAACTGCATCATCCAATCTTTCTAGTTAAAACTAAAGGGTCCCCCTTACCAAAATGCAAACACTTCATGTATAATTTGAGTCCCATAATCCCCTCTCATTTCTCAAAGCCTCCAGTTCTTTTATTACATTAACTGTTTTTTTCCTTGTGAATTATTCCTAGAAACATTAAAATATTGCTGAGAATTCCTTATCCTAGCAAATCTCCCAAGCCTTTTCACTTATCTTTCCAACTACACCATAATTCCCACTAGGGTGAAGACCAAACTTGTTTTGTTCACTATAATGAGTATTTACCATTAGTGCTTCATATATTTAAAGTGATCTGTATACTTTTAAACACTTTGTTCCTGCAGTCTGGCTGGGCACAATTCAGGAGCCACTTATCAAACAGAAATGAACTTTATTTTTAGAACACACACTCTGCACCACAAGAGCTCTTCAGGAATTCCCTCAGAGCCCAACTGCCACCACCGGCTTCCCATGAGCCTCTTAACCACCTACTCCTACTGCTCTTGAGGCCGATTGGCTGGGTTGCATGGGCAGAGCCAAAAGAGTACCCCAATGAGCAGCTCAGTGGTCTGAAAGGGCAGGGAAACAGCCCAATGAGCATCACCCAGAGGAGTCAATCAGCTGGCAGCTGGAAGTTTGCTGGGGCCACGGTGAGCCAATCAGCTGGAAGTTTGTTGGGGTGCCTTCCGCTGTGGTTCTCAAAAATTTATAGTGATCTGTGTACTTTCAAATACTTTGTTCCCCCAGAGGATTGTGCACAATGAAAAAAGTAAATCCCAAATGGTTATACACTATATGATTCCACATATAAATACATAACATTCTTGTGAGGACAAAATTTATAGAAATACAGAATAGATTAGTGGTTTCCAGGGATTGAGGAGAAGGTGGGTTAATGGGAAAAAGTGGTGTGACTATTAAAGGACAAATGAGGAATCCTAGCAGGGACAGAAACATTCTGTATCTTGACTGTAGCAATTGTTAATATTACTGGTTGTAATATGTAATTGTAATATGTAATCTGCAATTCTACAAGATGTTATCATTAGGGGAAAGTACATAGGATCTCCCTGTATTTCTTCTTACAATTGCATTTTAATTTGCAATTATTTTAAAATAGTTTAATCAAATGGCATGGTTTCCCCCTTCACCTACTGCTTAAAATCAATGGTTTCCTCTAGATTTTATAACTTCTGTCCACTTCCCCAAGATCACGAGGTTCCCCTTGAAGTAGGATAAAAGGAATAAAGATAGGTAAAAAGGAGACAAAAGGGAAGGAAAAAAGCCTATAGCTGTAACTCTAAAAGCCCCAAGCTTGGACCTTCTCTCCAGATATCACTCCCAGGTCTGTCATTCCCAGATTTCTGAGAAATCTACAAAATTTTTTTAAAAAGAGTTACTATAAATTCACTCATCTATGAAAATTGCCTCATTTGATTAAATATGTGCACTGTTAGCATACGTAATTTAGACACATTCCAAAGATTGATTAGATAGAAGAGATAATGTCAAGCTGAAAATCCTGGATACAGACCAGATAACCATAAACAGCTTGTGATTTATGATCAAAGAACTGAGTTCACCAGACTGACAAGGGTCCCACATAACCTTACTATGTCTACCCTTCATAAAGTTTCCTTTAAAAGAAAAGCCCCAGTCAGGCATGTGGCCCTCGGGTTTCCCAGCGACTAGGGATTTGAGGCCAGCCTCAAGAATTTGGCGAGGCCGTTTCTCAAAAAATAAAAAGGACTGGGAGTGGTGGATCACTTCTGGGCTCAATCCCCAGTACCAAAACCAAAATAAACCCGCGTTCTGCTCTTGAAAATCCTTATCTTCACCTTTCACTTTCTAATAAACACCTTCATATGTTCTAAAACTTGATGCTTCCTTAAATTCTCTTCTGCAGTGTGTCAAGAGCCTGAAGGTCTAAGTAAACGTCTCCTCGAACCCCCTTATGGTGACACCCTCAGGTCTTTGCTCCACACACACACACACACGGACATTCCTTCACTTCCCCTTGGGTCCCCCACCACCACTAGTTATACTCCTATCCACTAGCACATGCTGTTCCCATCTGGACCATGCTTCTTTCTCTTCCATATAACTCCTGTTTGTCCTTCAGATCGCAACAGAAGCCTCAAATCCTTAGGACGAACTTTAAAACTCTGACCAAGTCCAATATCATCATTACACTTTGACATTTGTTGCATGATTAATGGGTTTTCTTTTACTAGACAATTCCACGAATAGACTGCCTCGTTGTCTCACTTGCACGGAGCTCATAGCTCCGCCTCAAGAATATTTAGAAGAGTATTTTTTTGATTTGAAAGAGTGAGAATGCAATCAACGCCCACCCTTGCACTGCGCTTCTTGGAGGGACATGTCGCAAGGAGTCGCGCATCGCAAGACGTCACTTCCGCCCGGAAGACTCGCGGAGAACCGCTGGAATTCCTGTCACTTCTCAGTATCTCCGTGAATATGGCTTTACCGCCCTTCTTCAATCCGGGTCGCCCGGGCCCGCCGCCCCCGCAGCCACCGCCTCCTACTCCTTTCGGCTGTCCGCCACCGCCGTTGCCCTCCCCGGCTTTTCCGCCGCCTCTTCCCCAGCGGCCCGGCCCTTTTCCGGGGGCCTCTGTCCCCTTCCTCCAGCCTCCGCTGGCTCTGCAGCCTCGGGCCCCCGCGGAAGCCTCCCGCGGCGGCGGCGGCGGCAGCTCTTTCTACTCGGTGCCGCCACCGCCGCTGCCTCCGCCGCCGCCCCAGTGCCGGCCCTTCCCGGGGACCGATGCCGGCGAGCGCCCGAGGCCACCGCCTCCAGGCCCGGGGCCGCCCTGGAGCCCACGCTGGGCTGAGGCGCCGCCGCCGCCCGACGTGCTTGGGGACGCGGCCCTGCAGCGCCTGCGCGACCGGCAGTGGCTGGAGGCGGTGTTCGGGACCCCCCGGCGGGCGGGCTGCCCGGCACCCCAACGCGCGCTCGCCGCGCCCAGCCTAGGCGACGTACGCGCACGGTTGCGTGGTGCTCTGCGCCTGGTGCGGCGGCTTCGTGGCCTGGGTCAGGCCCTGCGCGAGGCGGAGGCCGACGGCGCGGCCTGGTCCCTGTTGCATGCCCAGGCCGCGCCGCTGCGCACCGAACTGGCTGAGAGGTTACAGCCACTGTCCCAGGCTGCCTATATGGGCGAGGCGCGGCGGAGGCTAGAGAGGGTCCGGCGCCGCCGACTGCGGCTTCGCGAAAGAGCCCGGGAACGCGAGGCCGAGCGGGAGGCGGAGGCCGCGCGGGCAGCCGAACGCGAGCAGGAGATTGACCGCTGGCGGGTCAAGTGCGTACAGGAGGTGGAGGAGAAGAAGCGGGTGAGAGCAGCGAAGGACATGGCTGTAGGGGTGGTGGTGGTTGGAACCTGAGCGGTGTGAAGCTTTTAAGCTGCCATTTCTCAGGGCTTAGCCTGTTTCCTTATTTGTAAAATGTTAGCCACCCTTTCCACCTGGTACTCCTATACTAATTGCGTGTTAATGATATATGGCACACAAAACAAAGCTCTAGTGCACTGTAAAGGACTGTAAACCAAAATTATAAGGTTTATAAGTGACTTTACTGCCCTAAGTGACTTTAAGAATGCAAAATATAGAGAACTTGGGACGCTGCCTCAAGAAACATACCCTAATTGGCTGGTGGAGCAATAGTGTTTTTCCCAGGATTTGCTTGCTGGTTTTAAAACATCTATCAACCAGGTGCAATGGCACATACTTTTAATCCCTGCGACTTGGAGGCTGAGACAGGATGATCACAAGCTTAAGACCAGCCTCAGCAATTTAGTGAGACCTGGTCTCAAAAAGTAAAAAGGATGGGGATGTAGCTCAGTGGCAAAGCAGCCCTGTGTTCAATCCCCAGTATCAATAAATAAAACATGTCCTTAGGTTTAGCAATCATGTTTTTGAGCACTTAACTATACATGTACTAGGTGCTACTCTAAGGTATTAAATAAACTAGATCATGAGTTTTTATAACAACCCCAAGATATAGGAGGAATTTCACCAGTTTTACAGATTCGAAAATGAGGCATAGAGAGATTAACTTGCCAACAATCACAACCAGTTTGTGGCAGTTTAACTTCAGATTTATGCCCCAATTGTCTGTTTCAAAGCCTATTGTCTCAAGCTCTTAAGTAGGACCAGGATGAAAATGTAAATTGGTCAGATGTTCTACTAAGGCCTTCTCTTTTCCTTTGAATGCTGTTCCATTCCTCCCTCCCTCCACTTTGCCCAGTCAGTTCCTCCTCTTTATGGTCTGCTGCTACTCTGGAGTCTGATATAACTTTGCAGTGAAGTATATTAATGGCAAACTGTATCATTGCATTTCAGAATATCATTGCTTTAAAGGAGAATGTCTGGACAGGCAGCACTTTAACCCAAGGGAATTTGAGTCAGTTAAGCTGGAATTTAACGAGAGCCCATTAGGTGCCAGAATCAGTGCACAATACCAAGGTTAGAGATGAGTAGTCCATAGCCCTTGTGCTTGAGAATCTTAGAGTCTCAGAAGGATCATGTCATTGTAGAATGGTGTGTGTTAGGGTTTCATCTATAGGTGCTATAAGGAGACAAGAGAAGGAATATTCCGTCCAAATGATATAATGACTTGTAAGCTGAGCCTTGAAAGAAATGTCAAAGTAAGTGAAGGCATCAGATACTGTTCCAGGCAGAGGGAATAATCTAGGCAGAAGGGTGAAACAGCATTATCTTCCCTGGGAATCTGAATCTTTAGGCCAATGAGTCTGCATTTTTAACAAGAGAGTGCCCCATTTAACAAAGTAAATTGGGAGCAGATACTCCCTGGACCAAGCTTTGAGAAACAGAAAGAAACAAGGACCAAGTGTCAATGTTGAAGATGCAAAGAAGAGAGGTTCTCCTTTAAGAAAGTTATACAGTCAGTGGAGGAAGATAAGGCCTTCATTGGACCATTGTAGAGGGGAGTAGTTGTGCCAGGCCTATGAAACTGAGTATAGATTCAGTAGAGTCTTTCTTAACCCTGACTGTTTGATCCTTTGAAATCAGCAGCTATAAGCCCTGTTGTAAGGTTGTTTCTAATACAGAGTCTTGTGGTCTCTGTTTCTCCTCCAGGAGCAGGAACTCAAGGCTGCTGCTGATGGAGTCTTATCTGAAGTGAGGAAAAAACAAGCAGACACCAAAAGAATGGTGGACATTCTTAGAGCTTTGGAGAAATTGAGGAAACTGAGGAAAGAAGCAGCAGCAAGGAAAGGTAACCAGGGCTTTGTATTTGTACTTTCATTTCTTCCCCTCTTTCTTCTCCTTCTTTATCTAGTGCCTCTCCACTCCAAATGTTTTAATGGAAAAAATATTTGATATTTTCACAGTGTTGGTAACTGGACTTGTCAGCAATAGCTTAGAACTTTTGAAGCAAAAAGCCTCAGAAGATGTTTAGCCCCTGGTAGACAAAGTTGAAAAGAAACACAGTGTGGGAATCCACTGTACTTTCTTGCCTTCCACTCATCACTCCTGCCACGGGTATTTCAAGCCACAGTTTTCTGAGTGGGTTCACTGTAGCTGGTCAGCTTTGCCATGTGCCAAGGTAAAGGTTTCCCTCCTCTTGTTTGCTGCTTCAGAAAGTGTTGAAAACTTGTGTTTCAAACCTGAATTATTGCTGTTTGAAGAGATCTTAGTGATTTAATAGGGCAGGGAGTGCTTTGACTATGGATGTCCCCAGCTTCCCTATGTGTTCCTTTTGAACTCAGAAGACTTAACTGGTCTCCTCTTGCCACAGAATGGAGTACTAGACACCATAACCAGGCCTCCAAGCCTTTCCACAAAGGTTTGTTCCAGCCACATTGGTTTTCTGGAAATTACCCAGTCATACTTTCCATTTGCCTATCAGTCTTTGCTCTTGCCATTCAGTTTGTTTGTCAGCCCTCAGTTCCATCTTTTCATTTTAAGATTTCATTATCCTTCAAAATTGATTACAGATGTAACATCCTCCATCCTTCCCTGATTGGGCTGAGATGACTTGCTTCCTCTCACTTGCACCTGGTTTTGACCATATACTGCCTTTTTTAGTAGGTAATAAGCCTTTGACATTCATCAGGGATATTTGAGGGTACACAGATCAGAAGGTGCCACTGTACGAAATGATTTCCCCCATGTGTGGTTTAAAATAGAAATGAAAACTGTGATTCTTTTAGACCCTTAGTAAAGTTTTGTTGGGATGTGACTATTATGCATTCAGCTAGGCTCATTCACTACTTAAGTGATTGGCTTCAGCATGTCAGCCATCAGAGCAGCTAATTTCCACTCAGCCCTCAGAATCAGATGACCCCATGGCAGGAAGGAGGTTGAGGACTGAACCCAGGGCACTTTACCCCTGAATTATATCCCCAGTCCTTTTTACAGGGATTTAATTTTCAGACAGGGTCTCCCTAAGTTGCTGATGCTGGCCTCCATCTTGGAGTTCTCCCATCTCAGCTTCTTGAGTCACTGGGAGTATAGGTATACACACTTGTGCCCAGTTGATGCCACTCTAATTGAAAAGGAATATAGAGGATGAAGAATTGGATGGTAGATCAGTTTAGTTGGGGGCCAGTTGAGTTTGAGGAACTTAGATACATCCTGGATAAGAGTTCATCAGCAAATAGCCATAAGTAAGAATGGTCTTAAGAGGACTAAGGGCTCAAAAGATGAAATCCTAGAGAATGTCAAAATCCATGTGAGCAAAGAGCAGACCACAAAACAGACCAAGGTAGGTCAGAGAGAGATGAGGAAAAGGAAGTCTCCTAGAGGCAGACATAAATCCTATACCTCCTAGAAAGTGACAGGTGCTGAGAGTGGTTGTAAAATCATGTATACCTTACTTTAATTTCTCTTATTTTCCTCATGTGCTAAAGGGTAGTAATGGTAGTTCCTATCCATGAGTGAATATTGTGAGAATTAAAGATTGCCTGTGGGACTGGGGTTGTGGCTCAGTGGTAGACCACTTGCCTTGCATGCGTGAGGCCATGGGTTCAATCCTCAGCACCACATACAAATAAATAAATAAATAAAATTAAAGATATTGTGTCCACCTGCAGCTAAAATAAATAAATAAATATATATAAAAGATTGCCTGTGAAGAAAAGGCAGAGAGCAAGATTAGTATCTGGCCATATGTCTAGTGCTAATGGTGATGGGTGTTATGTGACTTAGAGTCATGAGAAAACTTGAGCGTGTTTTAAGTGCTGAGGGAAGGAATGAGGAAGAAGGGTCAAAGAGATGCAGGAGACTAGTCAGTGATTCAGGTTTTCCCAGAAGGTAGGAAGATTTGGATACCAGGTGGAGATATTAACGTAAGTAAAAAGGACCCATCTCCCTCAGGCATGAAAATCAAGGATGAAAAGATGGGAACTAAGGTAGATGAGTGCAGTTGGGGGTGGAGAGTTGATAGATTTCCTGACTGCTGGTCTGTTTTTTCTTGGAAATAGAATAGCCAGCTTGGTGAGAACCAGTAGAGAAGTAGGGCTTTAAGAGAGACATGGAAGTTTTAAATAATGCCATGAGGCCAGCAGGAGACCCACGGAAGGTGGTTAGATGGTTGCAGAGAGATACTGTGGGTCTGGCTGATAAACCTATATATATTGAGGTCACCCACCTAAATGACTTCTTCCAGGAGTACTCTGCAGCTGACAAGTGTGCACAAGACAGAACTTGGGGCTTTTGGGGATTTTACTTTATAGAGTTACCATAAATGTTGGTGGTCGCTCAAAAAAGGAGTGGAAGGAGGATGAAATCTGATAGATATATCAGGTTTGGAGGTTTTGGGGAAAACTAACAGTATTTGGGGAGAAGGAACTAAAAATCTTGAGAGGGTAGAAAGTTACAGACAGAAGAGAATAATCTACCTAGATTTCAGAGATGGAAAGTTTTTTTCTGATCATGCCAAGATCCAAAGAGTGAATGAGGTCCCAGAGTGTGTGACTGAAGGGGAATAGAGGTGAAAACATCTGTGTTTTACAGATGCAGACTAAGGGTATGTGTGGTGGAGGAGAAAGGAAATCTACATGATGCTAGTACATGGGGTTGAGAGGAAGACTGGATGAGAAGTGCCCTTTCCAAAGGAGTGTGTCAAGTGCACTAGGAGTGGTCAGTGAGATGTTAAGAGAGCTGTGTGGGTGGCCTAGACCCAACAGAAAGTATTAGCCTGGCAACTTAGTAGAAAATGAATTTGAATTGTAGAGTTTCATAGTTGTGAATCAGTGAATGGAAATATGTTCAAGCAGGTATTGCCGCAGTCTGGCTGGGCACAAAATCACGAGCCACTCACAGCCTTGTAGATTCAAACAGCAATTCTTTATTCCCGAACTCACACCGGTCCTCTACAAACACGTTCTGGGGAAATCCACGTTCTCTGCCCAAAATACTCTCTGAATCCCGGGAGAACTCAAGAACTATAGGAACTACAGGAGCGGGCACGCCTAAGGCAGCAGGATACGCCCTATTCCCAGCAGGGTACACCTTAAACCTGGAACCGCCCTAAACCCAAGGAGAGCTCTAAACCCTGATCCTCCCTAAACCCGGATCCGCCCTGGTCCTTGAGCAAGGTCACCTTACATGCAGTGTCACTGCAGATGACCTGGGCAAGTCCATTTCCATGAGCCCTTCCTCTAAGCAACATGGGGTACGCTGGCAAGGAAATTGTCATACCTACTTGGCTAATGGCTCTCAGCAAGGTATGAGAAAATGATCCAGAGAAATGTCAGCCTAGAAGGTAAAGATAGGAGAATGAGCTCCATGATCATTTAATAGAGTGATTGAGGGAGAAAAATCATACCTCCAATTAAAACTTTATAAGAAATAGAATTACTAAGCTTGAGGAATTATTATTTTAGTCTTTTTGTCAACTAGAATTGAAATTTTAGTGTTCAAAGCCAACAGTATTATGTTTCTAGGTGGCAGTATAAATTGTTAAAACACTTAAATTATTCATTCATCAAATAAATATTCATTCATTACCTTTTCAGTATAAGTAAATGTATAGCTCTTTTAGGAAGCTGTTTAGTACATTTTGGTAATTTTTGAAAGTTTATTCATAAATATTTCCACTTTGAGAATTTCTTAGAAATAACATATAGGAATGAAAAAAATAACA
Organism: Callospermophilus lateralis; assembly: GCF_048772815.1. NCBI lineage: Eukaryota > Metazoa > Chordata > Mammalia > Rodentia > Sciuridae > Callospermophilus > Callospermophilus lateralis. The sequence goes on along the minus strand of NC_135307.1, from coordinate 108,910,005 downwards.
CACCCAAGAATGTTCATGGTAGAATTGTGTAACAATAGGATATTGGAAACAGCTAAAGGTTCAGTAGTAGAGAGCTTTTTAAGTGTATTATGATAACATTTATATGTTGAAATTGGATAGACACTAAATAACTATAAATACTGGGAAAAATGGGGAGAATCAATATTGAGATGCGAAAATTAAGTACATGTTATGTTGAACTAAATGAACTTGCTAATATATGGATGCAAAGATTAGAAGGAAATATAAGGAAATAAAAATGGTTGATGAAGGCAGTGGGGTTGGAATTTTTTTTTCTTCCTTGATTCTGATTTTTCAAATGCTAGGTTAATAAATAAAATTTCCTTTAAAAGTGTTCAAGGTGGGGCTGGGGTTGTGGCTCAGTGGTAGAGTGCTTGCCTAGCATGCACGAGACACTAGGTTCGATCCTCAGCACCACATAAATGTAACATAAAGATATTGTATTCACCTAAAACTAAAAAATAAATATTAAAAGAAAAGTATTCAAGGTTTGACAGAATGAACTATAACCACATCAGTCCACAAGGAATCACTTAGCAGCTTCAGCAGCTTTTATATTGAAAGGCCAATAGAGTAGTTAATGCACAACTGTAATCTATTCACGTATTCATTAAAATTTTAAATGTTTTCTTATAAAACTTGATGAAAAATTTCACACATGCACAAAAATAGAATACATAAGTATTAAAATATTTTGTAGTTATAGATGAACACAATACCTTTATTTTATTTGTTTATTTTTATGTGGTGCCAGGGATTGAACCCAATGCCATACGCATGCTAGGCAAACACTACCACTTAGCCACAACCCTGGCCCCTGTGATATCATTATTACACCAAAAAAGTGACCAATAATTCTTTGATATTGCCTAATAAGTAGTCTGTAAGTAGATTTTCCCAGTTGTGGCTTTAGTTATGTTGATTGTACTGTTAGCTGATCTCCAAGATTAATCAGAGTTAACAAATACCCCAGTTTTCCTGGGACATAAGGCTAAAGAAGGCAAACAGTTGGTCATCTCACTGTCAGCCACAGGCTTTGAGGTCAGTCAAGGTGGTTGATTATGTGTATCTTCTACCTCAGGAGTATGCTCTTTCAGAATTCAGAATGGTAGAGAATTCTCTATGAGGTCTGAGAGCTGATGCTGAGGGAATTTCACAACCAATGAAAAAGTTACGACAGATGCCTCCCTTAAGTGAGCTTGTTGTCCAACTGGAAGATCAAAACCATTAGAGACAAAACCAAAGATTAAGTGGTGTGATCCAGAGGGAGGAGATACAGGAGGTTCTCCTAGTAGGGGTCAGCCTTATTGGAGATTCGGAAAGATTAAATTGAGCCTTGAAGACCGAGTAGAATTTCCAAATTCTAAGCAAATTCATACTAAAGGTAAGACATTGAATCTGCTCATTTGAACATGGATTCTGGGATAAGAAAAAATGTTATCTAAAATACTATTTGGTTCTTCTTGCCCAGGGGTCTGTCCTCCAGCCTCAGCAGATGAGACTTTTGAGCACCATCTTCAGCGACTGAGAAAACTCATTAAAAAACGCTCTGAACTATATGAAGCTGAAGAGAGAGCCCTTAGAGTTATGTTGGAAGGAGAACAAGAGGAAGAGAGGAAAAGAGAATTGGAAAAGAAACAAAGAAAAGAAAAAGAGAAATTTTTACTTCAGAAACGTGAAATCGAGTCCAAGTTATTTGGGGATCCAGGTAAGTTCTCTTTACCCAGTAGAGAAAAGGAAAATAATAAATTGGCAGCTCTTTTTATCATGTGTGATTTTTCATTTAAGCTAGGAGGTGGTAGGCAACAAATGACGCCTTCTGATTTGAAACTTTATATCATGCAAATCATGGATACAGATAAAACATGTTTGATCATATTGTCATAATCATAGGCTCAGTCACCCTGCTTCTCAAGTACCCTCAATAGCAAGCATAATGATGTGGTCTCCTGCCTTTTCTCTTTCAGATGAGTTCCCACTTGCTCACCTCCTGCAGCCTTTCCGACAGTATTACCTCCAAGCCGAGCACTCTCTGCCAGCACTCATCCAGATAAGGTCAGAGGGGCAGGCTCTTTCTCTTGTCTTTCCCTGGGTAGCAAGAAGCACTTAATAAAGTGCTTATGTTATTGAGGCCTGTTACTGTACTTTTTTTTTTAAGTTCCTTATAGGTTTATGATGTTGCCAAGTTTCATGGAGGCCACATACGTCTTGTTTAGTTCTCATTAGATCCATTTTAACAGGTAAAGAAACTGAAACTCAGGTGTGAGACTTGCCCTTTTGCATAGCTCTTCTGTGGATTTAAAACATTGGCTTCATTTTTTTTTTAATTGGCTTCATTTTTTTTTAAGAGAGAGAATTTTTTAATATTTATTTCTTAGGTTTCGGTGGACTCAACATCTTTATTTTTATGTGGTGCTGAGGATCAAACCCAGTGCCCTGCGCATGCCAGGCAAGCGCACTACCGCTTGAGCCACATCCCCAGCCCCTAGCTTCATTTTCTTGATTCTCTCTGATGCTAAACAGATCTAGGAAGAGAAACCCTCCTTTGAGTACTTGCCTGTAGAGACTGGCCTCAGTGGTAGAGTGCTCCCCTAGCATGGATGAGGCACTGGGTTTGATCCTTAGCACCACATGAAATCAAAATAATGTGTCCACCTAAAACTAAAAAATACATAAATAAATATTAAAAAAAAAAAAAAGAAAAGAAAGACCCAAGCAGACTTCTGAGTTCCTACCAGTCATAGCCCAGAGATCTGGAAACAAGGGACTCATCTGAATCTACGATCTGGGTAAAGTTTTCAGCTTTTTGGGTCTCATTCTCCTCACCTGTGAAATGGAGATTGTAGACTAGAATGTGGCCTTCAAACTGAAACAGCATCATTCTTCCCAAATGCAGTTTTTTGAGAAATCAGTATATAAAACAAATGGAATGCATAGGTTTCCCAGGCAGGTTAAATCTTGCTGATTCTAGATTCTTCAAAACATTTTGGGGTCTAGGAGTCCTCAAATATGGTTTGAAAATCACCAAAAGAAGTGATTTCTACAGGTACCTTCTAAAACTCCAACAATATATGATTCTCTGGAAAGAATGCTCTTTAGCATACCAAATTTATTTTCTGGGAAGAGTTTATATAATTTTTTTTTTTTAAGAGAGAGAGATAATTTTTTTAATATTTATTTTTTGGTTTTCGGTGGACACAACATCTTTATTTTATTTTTATGTGGTGCTGAGGATCGAACCTAGCACTCCGCGCATGCCAGGCAAGCACACTACCGCTTGAGCCACATCCCCAGCTCCAAGAGTTTATTTTTGACTGATGTACAAGTTTCAGCTTTTAAACATAAGTACAGTTTATTATTATTCACAACAGCTGTGTTCCATCAGGTCACTATGAACACTGAATTACAGAGTACCAAACCATTGCGTCTAAAGGAAACACGAGATTAAGAGATTCCTGCGAGCCTCTGGTTTCATTTTCATCAACTGATTGTACCTTGTTTCGTGTGTCTTCTTTTTAAAGACACTTCGTTGAACACATATTGTCAATTCATTAACAAGGACTTTATGGCTAACAACACTATAACCCATGCCCAAATGAAGCACAAGGCACAACAGTTCTCTGACATGTAGCACACTAGCCAACACTTCACCATTACACTACATTTTAAACAGAGAGACTATCAGTAAAAAGCACAAAAATATGGGGAGGGGGAAACATGGTAGTAAGTAGACCACAAAAAGGACACTTATATACAATGAAAGAACTATAAACAAGAAAGCAGAATGAGTGTTGCTTTGACCTTAGCTCACAACAAGTATTTTAGTGACTCAGATTTTTTTGCTACTCTGCATCTATGAGTATCCATGAGAGTACCATAAGTGATGATTTGGGGGTTACAAATAAATTTTAGTGAGTAGGCAAATTTGTATATACAGAATCTGCTAATAATGAGGCTCAACTGAATGTTAATTATTTGGTTACCCATAAGGTTGTAAGTTCTTCAGAATTTTTTTCCTAAATGTATACATTTAAGAAATGTAACCTTTTGCGTATGTCCTAGAAACCATGTTCTATAGTAGATTAATACATTAGTTATTTGAAAGCTCAGTTCTGGAAATAGAATTATTGAACATCTTGCTTGGAAAAAAAAAACAGAAATAAACAATTGTTCTATAATGTTCTTATTAAGGCATGATTGGGATCAGTACCTGGTGCCATCCGATCATCCTAAAGGCAACTCCGTTCCCCAAGGATGGGTCCTTCCCCCGCTCCCCAGCAACGACATCTGGGCAACCGCCATTAAGCTGCATTAGGAAAGATGCTCCAGGAGTGTGGTCCAGCCAACGCTCTTTCCAGCTCTAAATATTAGTGATGTTGCCATCTTGTGCTGTAGACTAAACCATAAATGCTAAACTCCCTGTGTCAATGCCCTAGCCTAAAGTTATGCTTTCTTATATGCTCTGTCCTGGCCAGAGGTACCTCTTGAATCAGGAGATTAATATTGTTCTTCCGGGAGGGGCTGGGGATATAGCTCAGTTGGTAGAGTGCCTGCCTCACATGCACAAAGCCCTGGTTCAATCCCCAGCACCATAAAAACAATATGGTTCTTCAGGAAAGGACCTAGGTGAATTGAGGTTATTACCACAGGTAGTGACCTTGGTTCACTAAATTTGCCTCTGTTTTGAGGGGCTTGGTCTAGAGTGACTTATTAATTAGTCTAGCTTCCTTGTATCGTGATGGGTAAGTATACTCAATACATTTAAATACTCAGAACAAATGTGTGCTGGGTGGATTTAGCAGCCCGTCACCAATAACTGAGCGTAAAGGCAAGCTTGATGCAAAAACCTTCTTACCTTCCTACCTAGAGAACACTAACTCCCTGGGGTAAAGGTCAAAAGCCTTCAGCTTTCTTAATCCTAGTTTTTGTGCAGCTTGGGAGATGGCAAGTTAGGAAGATGGCAGTGGCTACAGGCTGGGCTGCCAGAAAACATGATGGCCTAGTCTCAGTAGTCATGCAGAGAACTTAGAAAATCTGAAGAGTACCTATATTCAAATTGTATCATGTTTTAGTGGACAATGACTGTATTTTCCTCATGTTCTCCGTTCTAGTGAAACCACCTGGTTTTTGAAGTTCCTAGGAGTCTAGTTTTTTCAGAATCTCCCAGAATAGAAATTTCTCTGTGGGAGTGGGACCTTAATCTCACTCAGTCACATTGTAGGAGGCTGGTTTAGCTGTGGAATTTTCTTAGGAACTCAAGCTTCCCAAAACATCCATGTAGTCATAGTTGGGAGAAAAGGAAATAAGAATGACAAAATTTATTTTTTATATTCATTAATAAATGCTGTTGAGATGATCTGTCATATAACATGTCAACTTTTATTTTGGTTTGTTTTGATTTTTGCCAATTTTGTTATTTAATTTCTGAAAAACTAAATAAACATCATTTTTATTTTTTAGTTTCAGCCTTTGCCCCCAATTTGTTGCCTCTTAAATCATTTAACACATTTCACTTTCACATTGCTGAAACATTTTCATTCCAAAATTGAAATTTATTAAACAGGCATTTGCTACAGGAAAATGAATCTCAAACACCAAACTTTGTCTGCAACATCCAACTCTGGATAAGCAAGGATGGACACCATCAACTTAGAAATGATTTATAGTTGGACACTCCTGGGTTCAAGATACTAATGCCTTTGTCTCTTTCTATTATTTGATTTGTATTGTTCAGTTTGCACTGCACATTATGTGTTTCAGAGTTCACAAGGAATGAGGGACCATACTTTTCCAAAGTGTGTCTAAGCTCATAAATCTTAAAATCTGTACTGATTGACCTCAAGTAACCCCCACAGTCCTATTGTGACTTTTCTTTTGAAACCTCCACCATTTACCCTGATGAACTTCAGTAGGAGCAGAAATAAAAGATGAATTGTGCCATCTATGTTTGGTGCCTGAACAGTCTTGTCACTAAGATACCTGCACTGATGAAGGTGGAGAATGTGAGGTAGGGACTCAGGAGAATCAGGCAGCAAAACCCAAGCAGAGGGAGCATTTATCCTTAGTTAGAGGGAAAAAACATTCCTCTTACCTTTTATTTGACCTTTGCAAGGTTTTTATAAAGTGAACTTTATTTGATTTTTGTTTTAAGTTTTTCCTGGTTTATTACCTTTGTGCTATGGCATTTCTTTACCGGCTTAGAAAGAATCACAGCATCTTTAATGAACTGTACTTTCAAAACTACAAGTGGTGTCATTGTAAATATCTTACCCTATGGTCCAGTCTCTTTGTTAACTATGGAAAATTTCATATATATACAGAAGTAAAGAGGTTAGTGTGACCTTTTCTCCCATGTACTTATCATCCAGCTTCAAATAATTATCAAGTCGTACTGTCTTGTTTCATCTGTATCTCCACCACTCAACCTGGATTATTTTGAAGCAGATGCCATCAAACTACTTCATCCATGAATACTTGAGTATGGAACCTTAGTTTTAAAAAATTTAACCACAGTACTGTTATCACATTTAATGAATTTTTTTTTTTCTGAAGAGTTCCCAGTCTCCATCTCACCAATGACATCTTTGTGATATCATATCCTTCTGTTTCCATAATTCTTTAGTTTAGTTGTTCAATAACTGTGCCATCCAATATGATAGTCACATATGCTAGTAAGCACTTGAAATGTAACTGGTTTGAATTAAGATAGGGATAATGTATGTGGCTCACATTCTTTCTACTAGGTAACACTGTTCTAGAAGCTTGGTGACATTTGGATTGGAATTTTATGGCAAGACTACATACGTGGTATGTACTTCATTTAGCAGGTTCTACTGTCTGTCCCATTGGGATGTTAGCAGCCACTAATAATCAAGACCTAGATTCATTAATTCATTAGGGGTGGGAAAATACTAGTAATTTGATTCCGTCATTCTTCAATTATTAATTGGAATACTAAAAAGAGAAACTTCCCCTCATCAACTATTTGGTTATCCTTGAGTATAATTTGTATAGGAAAGCAAGAGATAAATACTTAATTCTTTTTATTTACAGATTCATAAAATAACGAATTGGTTTTTAACATCCCCCAAAGGTAGCCAGTGATTTTTGTTTTGCACATTTGTTGTTGTTGTGGGGTGGGGGATGCTGGGATTAAACCTTACATATGCCAGGCAAGTGTTCTACAACTGAGCTGCACCCACTGCCCAAGTTTTGTTTTTAAGTATCTTTATGAATTTGGACCTAAACATTTTTCTTTAAAAGCCATCAAACCATTGTTGTTATCTTTATTGCTTGCTCCATCTTTTGGACAGTAGGAGTCTCTTCAACTCCTGCTGACTTCCCATACATTCCAGTATTCTGTTTTAAATTTATCTTGTACCATCTGCCACCTCAGACCTGGAGTCAGTGATTTTTTTCCAGTGAGTTCTGGTTCTTCTTTAGAAGAAAAAGTATTTATAGATCATAACCTTCATGTTAGGGGTGCTTATTGTTATTGCTTCCCATTTAGAGTCATTTCTTATTCTTTTTAGTCAACAGAATTTGGAACTACATTGCTGTTGAGCCTTCAGTCCTTTTTGAAATCATGTCATTTTTATACTTTTACCTGAATTCTCTATAGATTGAACATGAATGGATAAAAATAGAGAAACCATTCAATGACTAATCAGAAAGTCAACCAATTGTTGATTCATCATATCATATATGCAAGCATACTTTTCTTTTTTTCTTTTCTTTTGCATGGTTCTGGAGTTGAACCTAGGGCCTCTTTCTTACAAGCTAGGCAAGTGTTCTACAACCGAGCTACGTCCCCAGCCCTGCAAGCATACTTTTATTTCCTAGAAGTGTCATCCCTGGACTTGTGAAGAACTCTGACAAAAGCATTTACTTTTAAGAAATGATATAAACATAGGGAAGAAAGCTATGAGAGAAAGAAAATACATTAAATACTAAGAGAGTATTCCGCCCAAGTGGCTGAGTTTATGTTGTCGAAGAATTTTCTGCTATAAGCCAACCAATTAATCATTCTAAAACCATGCTTCTGTGTCCATGTGACTTTTGTAACAAGAAGCTTAGCTAAGATTATGCCATCTGTTGTAGCAGTTCACTTCTACATGTTTTATCCACAAAGAAGCTCTCCTGGGAATTCCAAGGTAAGTCCAAACTATACCTTGTTCCATTGAAATAAGAGTAATATTCAGTAGATTAAAGGAATGTGAATGCTGTGAAGTATTAGTAGTGGTTTATTTTAGGGAACAAATTAAATGACACATTTCCGACTAACTTATTTTTAAAGTTTTGAGTCAATAAATTACCATATAAGGAGCTTGTTACTTTGTGTGTATTGGTACTGTAGTTCCTAACTTGCCACATCTGGTCACCTATGAAGAATTTGTTTTGCCTTTTGGAATAAACTGATTTCTCAACAGTCTCTGAAACTAAGATCACGGTCTTTGAAGCAAAGTGGTGTTAGAATGCATAACATTGTTAAATTCATGTTTGTCAGAATCAGGATACCAGAATTTGTGTTCTTGGAATATGATTTTTTAATTTCCCATTTTCTAGGTACTGTATTAGATGCTTCAAACATTAAAAAGGAGCAGACATATAGGATTCATGCCTTCCTGGAATCTGAATGTAAAGTAGAGAATGTAAAGTTGTAATAATTGTACAGATATTTAGAGTCATTAGTTACAATTATGATTATGCTACAAGGAATAGTACTTAGTAATTGATTTATAGTTTTCATTATCCAAATATTTATTACAAAGTACCCATAGAGGCTAAGCAAAATACCAAATGCTCCCTAAACTTCACAGAAAATACAGGTTGTGAGAAAGATATTAATCTAATTATAAAAAAAAATGCACTGAGTACTTTGAAGAAAAGGTATGGTTCTAGGAGAATATGAAGTAGAAATTTTTTTCATACATGGTTCTATAATATAGTTAGGAGAAATAACAGAAAAAACTATCATCTAGTAGGGATAAGAATTGTTCCATCTACATATGTATATGCTAGGTCACAAAATATATACTCTGTCACAGTAAAATATATATATATTTTTAAATTTATATGTATGGATATATATGCATATATATATATTTATTTATTTATTTATGGATACTGCCAGTATATTAATTAGACTTTAAACATTTTATAAAAGCTTTCTTATAAAAGTGATGTTTCAGCTGAACTCTGAAAAATGAACAGCTTTTAATTAGTTGTAGAGAAGAGACAGAGAAGAACACGGCAAGTATTTGGAATAGAATATGCAAAGGTCCTGTGGTGAGTCAATAGACAATTGGAAATTGAAGGCTATGATGGCTGCAGTAAGATGGGAAAAGGGAGATCAGGGGCTAGAAGTTGCAAGGCTTCTGAAGGAGTTTTTATTCTGAAAGCACCTAGAAACTATTGAAAGCTTTCAAGCAAGTTAGTGGCTTAGTTTTGTGTTTTGAAATGATCCTTCTTGCTTCAGCATGTGGAACAAAACCGCAGTAATACAGCATGAGAGGATACATGGGGAACAGTTGTCTAAGTGAAAGAACAGGGGCTGGGGTTCCCATGGTAGCAGTGCAGGAAGCATGAAATGGCTACACTCCAGATTTAAAAGAGAGAACTTGTCAAAGGATTTGGCATGGGTAGGAAATGAGAGGAACATTAGGAATAGACCCTCATTGCCTGGATCAAAGCTGCCATACCTTGAGAGGAACCCTGGAGGTGGGGGATGATCACTTTGGGGGAGGGGAAAGTCAATAGTTCACTTTGCATATGTTGAGTTTGAGGGACTCTTGAGACATCTTGGGAGAGATGTCTTGTAGCTGGTTGTGTTTTATGAGTTTGATCTCAGAAGAGACCTGGAGAATTTGTGAATCATTTGTTGGTAATTAAAGCTATGAGCAAGTGAAGTCACTTAAAAGAGTATAGTAGAGAACTTTAAAACTGCTGTCATGACTAGACAACTCACCACAGTCTCCACCCAGGCCCATGCTCAGCTATGCCAAATGGGCACTGGCACATGGACTGGGATTTGAGAAATCCTGGATTGTATAGTTTGTTGAAGCATGCACAGCCTGGCTTTCCTAATGTCTCCACTCCCATTCCCCCACCCCCAGGCCTCTTCAGGGCTTTCTCTGTCACCTACTGAATGGAGCCAGAACTCAACCTAAAGTTCAAAGTCCTCCCCAGGCAGACCCAAATCTATCCCTTCAATCTTGGTGCAGACTGCTTCCAGCACAAGCTATCTACTTGAATCAAACAACTTGTCACCCACTCCCTCTGCCCTGCATCTTCCTGCCTCTGCTCCCTGGCTCAAGCTGTTCCCTGGAATCTCACTCTCCATCTCTCTCCTGATCACAGGCTGTTCTCCAACCTTCTGGGGTCCAGATCAAAGCCGGTTGCTTTCCTAAAGCTTCCCAAGCCCCATAAGGACTAGAACACTCCCCTTCCAGAGGCACTCCCTTGTGCGGGGTCCTGGTAAGCCCTGAAATTGTTACCTAACCATCTATATCTCTTATTTTGTATTTAGCAAGGTGACCCTCATTTTAGACTATGTTCTAACTAGATCATATCTCAGCTCTTGCCATTCTTAAGAGAGAGATTCCCAGAATCCTTTAACTCTTAAGTTACCCTGGAAGCAAGTGTATAGTAGATTAGAGAAGACCTATTAGGATGCAGTTGCTGAGTCAAAGATGGGGAAGAAGGCTGCCTTCTACCTGCTAAGTGGACAGTACATTCCCTCTGAGCCTCAATAGAACTATTGGTCTTCCCATAGTTCAGAATTCAAGTGATAACTGAAAATGTGAATGATAAATCTGAGAATGCCAAAACTTGCTGAATTTTCCATGTCTCCTTTTACACTATTGTACCTCAGAAGTGCCCTGTGAGAACTAGCTGACAGGGCAGATGGGTTATTGGTTACCCGAGGACTTGCCTGGTCCTGTATGATGGAGGCAGCATGAGGAGCAGTGTCTGCTGTGCTGGGGCGCTGGCTCAAAGCATGGAGTGAATGAGTCATATAGAGGAAGACACTGGCAAGAATGGACAGATGGGGGAGGAGATGAGGGGATTAAAGGATTTGCCCACCTGCCCTCAATTGACCTGTCTGCACTCAGATTACCCACCACCCTACCTCTACATGGTGCTCTGCTGTAGGGAACAGCATGACCGCACAGTGACCCTAAGCAGCAGAGTTTTGCGTCATCCTGGCAGGGATGACAGATTGTGTTGAGCCAGAGGCACTCTCTGGTGCAGGTTCCCTAATAATCCCTGATTGTTTGCAAAATGCCAGAGTGTCTTTAGGAGTCTAGATTTATATTATAGGTAGTTGTGAGCTTAAATTCTGTGTGAATTAGTTTTTTGTTTGTTTGTTTGTTTGTTTGTTTTTTATTGCAAGGCAGCAGACTCAATATTTAATCCCTGGCTCTTGTATTGTTAAACTAAGTACAGATACTACACTTAGGCAAAAGACCTAGAAATGATATGTGAATGAGCTTTTAATTCTGGATAAATTGTTTAACCTCATAAATCGTCAGTTATGTGCAAAGTAAACAATGGGATACCACTACACACACACAACAATGAATGGTTAAATTAAAAAGCCTGACAATTTCAGGTGTCACTGAGAATGTGATCATCTGTAACTCTCATGCACTGTTGCTATGAAAGTCAAGTAGAATTGGTCCATTTCTAAAGAAATGTTTTAAAGATGCTATTTAAGTTGAGCACAGTGGTGCATACCTGTAACCCCAGCGACTCTGGAGGCTGACCAAGGAACATCACAAGTTGGAGGCCAGCCTTGGTAATTTAGCAAGACCGTCTTAAAATAAAAATTTTAAAAAGGGCTGTGGAGTTGTAGCTCAGTGGTAGAGCACCCCTGGCTTCAATCCCTAGTAAAACACACACACACACACACATATTTGGTTTGGGGGATTGAACCCAGGGCCTTGTGCATGCAAAGCAAGCACTCTACCAACTTAGCTATATCCCTAGCCTCAGAGATATGTTTGAAACATTGACCTCATACCCAATGACCTTGATGAATTATGTTACTAATTCTAAGAATTTTATTCACAGATTATTTTTGATTTTCTTATATAATTATGTCATCCATAAATAATGGTTGCTTGCTTGCTTTCTTTCCAATTGTTACACTCCCACAAAATAGTGCCTGTAGTGCAATATTAAATAGACTTGATGGGGACTCTTTTGTATCATTTCCAGTATTGGGGATGTCCTTTTGAATCTCATCATTAAGTAGGATGTTTGCTATAGATGTTTTAGAGATATTCATTATTATTTTAAGGAAATGACAGTCTTCCTAAATTTTTAAGGGTTAGTTGCTTAAAATCACAAATGGATATTAATTTTATGAAGTATTTTTTCTGGATCCATGGAGATATAAAATTATATTACTTTGATCTTTATTAATATTTATCTGTATTCCTATTGATTAATTTTGGAATGTTAAACCAATCTGTCATTTCAGGAACAAATTCAGCTTGACATTGTTGTATGATTCTTTCCATAATTATTTTTGTTAAGATTTTTGCATCTTGGTTCATGAGAGAGTGCCATCTAATTTTCTTGTCAAGTTTGGCATAAAGGTTATATTCAATTATAATGAATTAGGAAGTATTCTTTATTTTCTTCTTCTTGCAAGAGTTTGTGTAATTTGGTGTAATTTCTTCCTTAAACTTTGGAATGGCAACTCTATTGATGAAATGCTTTAGAGCTAGTCTTATAGACAGTGATATAAAGCATGACTTAGACATGAAATAGTCAATTCCTGGCATGTGAAAGTGTTCTTGTTTTTATTTATATCCTCCCATAAGCAGCTCTGGCCAGTTCACCTGTTCTTTTCCAGTTGTGTGTTGCCCAGCTAAGCAACTGTGCAGGAGACTGGTGAGGGTCCTTGAGGTCTGAGCCTGGTCCACAGGACTCTACATTCTTTCTTTCTGACCCCAGGCAGCCTGCTGAACACTGCTGAGCCATCTCCACACTCCTGACAGAATGAGTGCCCTCGATGGTGTCCCCTTCAAGGTACCCAAGGGTTTTGTGATCAGCACAGAGCCTCTCCCTGCACCAGAGTTCAGTATCCCTGCCTGCAGGGAGCTTCTGCTGGGTTCTGTGGTAAGTGTGCCTGTCTCTCTAGCTTCTTGTCCCTGGGTCTGAGGCCTGAGAAAGGGCAGCTTGACCTGCTTTTGAATAGTCTGGGAAGCTTGAAATTAATCCAATAGAGGGGGGAAAAAAGTTTCATGAAGAAAGTTGGTGGCTAGGTGATGAGGGTTGTACAGTGGTCTTGTTTTAAGCTGAGGATACTGAGAGGCTGCTTATGTGAAGTGAGGGGCAGTTACTGCAATGGTGCTCCAGTTCCCCTTCTCTACCAACTTGCGGCCATGTCTAAAATTCCACCATTAAAATCACTCTTTTATCTGTTATCCTCTTAAAATGCAGATAGTTACCTGGGGCATATTAGAAGGAATTAGAAGGGAGTGCTATTACACAGACCCACACCTGGAAGTGGCCTAGAAGGACCTCATGCCCCTGGTTCACATCCCTAGATTACACCTTACTAAGTGCACATTCCCAGGGTATATGGTGGTATCAAAGAGCTGTGGAGCTAGCCTGGATCCCCTGGGGCCTGGGCTCACAGACTTGGTGCTCACTCTCTACTATCTGCAGGAGTGTTTATAGAAAAGTTTGAAGGTCTCGTTTGGCTCTCACTCATTTTACACATGAGAAACCTGATGTTTAGAGAAGGGGGATAGTTATTCACAGTTATTGGTAGTGATAATATGAAAATCCAGGTCCTGACTCCAGGTAATTTCATATTAGCTAAGAGTAGAACTTGGAATGAGATATAAGATACCAGTTGGGGAAGGCAAAAATTGAGGCAAAGGGTTGTTGCAGGGAATTCAGGAGCATAGAGCACAGTCCTGGGGAAAATCAGGTAAAGAGGCTGAGTGACCTCCAGGGACAGGAGAGGACCCAGTGTGAACTTGCTTCCTCTGTAGCCCCAGGAATCACAGGCTCATCAGAATCAAGGTTTACAGCTGGAAGTGGTGCCACATGCCTATTATCCCGACAGCTTAGGGGGCTGAGGCAGGAGAATTGCAAGTTCAAAGCCAGCCTCAGCAACTTAGCAAGATTGTCTCAAAATAAAAAATAAAAAGAGCTGGGATATGGCTCAGTGATTGTAAAGCCCAGAGCACAGTATCTATGGGATGCATGCTGCTCTGTGTAGCAGGTGCTCTGGCTCTCCCCTAACAGCCAGTGCTGCCTGTCTTCTCTTTGTGTTGTTGAGAACAGGAATTTACTTTACCAACCCTGCAATGGAGGTAGATTATCACAATTTTTCCCTCCTGCTCAGCTCTAACCACACTGAGAAGTTGTTCTGAAGCTTCCCTCTTTGGAAGTCGTTTTCCTTCTGTATGTGTATGGTATATAGTGGTTATAGTAGTAGTCATTTAGAATTATCTTTCCTTTTATGGTTTTGACCACCTGTAATTATAAAGGATTTCTCTTCTGTTTCTCCTAGTACTTTCTCATGTCATATCATATATTTGAATCCTTTTTGGAATTCATCTTTAGAGTGAGAATGAATCCAACTTTATTTTTTCCAGCTAGCTAACACAATTTATTGACTATCTCTCCTTTTCCTACTGCCACCTTTATTACTTTTTAAAGCCCCATATATATTATGATTTATGTCTGGATTTTCTATTATGTACCTTCAATCTGTTTGGGATAGTGTCATAGTTTAATTATCGAGAACTGGCAAAGCCAGGTCTCAGTTCTCCTTATTTATATTTTTGTTACCAGAGTTTTTATAGCTATTTTTATTTGTTTGTCTTTCATATTAAATTTAGAATCATAGTGTGGCATTTCAGAATAAAAAAATGTTGGTATTTTATTGGGTCTTTTATCCCTCTAAGTCCCACTGACTGTCTCTTTATCTCTTAGTCTTTTTCTCTCCAAGTATGCCTCAGTTATGAAATTGCCTTTTTCCTTCCTCTGTCTTTTATAACCTACCTGTTTTTGCTCAAATCTCTTTTTTCTAACCATTTATTCTGCACATGCCTATAAATATCCACTCTGTGCCTGGCCTGCCCCGGGCCTTAAAGATTCAGAGAAAGGAATAAAACCTGGTCCCTGACCTCAATCAGGCAGTCACATTGGAGCTGCTGAGTCAGACTTCTCTCCTCAAGGCAGGGTCATGTCAGTGAGAGAGGCAGTGCCTGTGTTCTGTCCAATATCTGTGTCTTTCTGCCTATCTGCCCCTTCCTCCCTCAAACACTACTTCTCCTAGCCTGTCTCTTCCTCAATTGGCCATGGGAGAGCACTAAAATTGCCCTTTAAAGTTATTTAGCCATTTTTTTCAGTGCTAGTGATCAAACCCAAGGCCTTGGGCAAGCTAGGTAAGTGCTCTACTACTGAGCTATACCTGCAGCCATACAATTTTTAATGGAGTTTTATGTTTTCTATTCTTAACTTTAAAGGTAAGAAACAGGGCTAGGGCTGTAGCTCAGTGGCAGAGTGTCTGCCTAGCACATGTGAAGCACTGGGTTTAATCCTTAGCATGCCTTTATTTCTTTATTTTTATGTGGTGCTATCAGTCTACAACTACAGAAAAGAAAGGTAAGAAATAGGAATACTCTCATTTTTAAATTCAGTTATAAATTGAATCAAAGTTAGAATAATTATATAGATTCCAGATTGCTTTCTTAGGTGGCCTAATAGTCAGTGGGATGAGCACTACAGTCAGTAGACAGAAACACAAGTTCAACACCCCTCTATCTGTCCATATCTATCATCTATCTGTCCACAGCAAATAAAAAAATTTAAGTCTTGCTGTGTGTACTGGCACATGCCTGTAATCCCAGTGACTTGGGAACCTGAGATAGGAGGATCCAAAGTTCAAGGCCAGCCTCTCAGCAATTTAGCAAGGTCCTAAGAAATTTAGGGAGACTCTGTCTCAATATAAAAAGTAAATAGGGTTGAGAATATAGTTCAGGGTTAAAGCACCCCTGCATTCAGTCCCCAGTACAAAAAAAAAAATTATGAGCCTCATTTTCATAATCTGGAACAAGGAATGACACCTGACCTACTAGTTAAATTCAACAAAGGTTAGATTATATATTTCCTGGACCCCAGAGTATCCCTGGATGAGAGCAAAGTGGGTAAAGGGCAGATATGAACTGCTCCATAGGGAGGTTTGTCTGCTGAATGGGCCTCCAAGGCTGACTGTTCAGTGGCAAACTGCTGGGCTCTGGTGAACACTTCTTTGTGAAGAACCAGTTTTATTGGATTTTTTTTTTTTCTGAACTAGAGATTGAACCCAAGAGTGCTCTACCATTGAGCTATATCCCCAGCCTTTTTTATTTTTCTTTTGAGATGGGGTCTTGCTACATTGTTAAACCTGACCTCAAACTTTGGAACCCCTTGCTTCAGTCTCCCAAGTAGCTGGGATTACAAGCATGATTCATTGCACCCAGTTATTTGAGAGATTTTTAACATAGTTAGCAATGACATACTGAATGGCAAAGGGTTTTAGATATTGCATTTCATTCTATTCAATCATTTCTCATTCTGCTCTTCATGCCAGAGCTTGCCAATAAACTGTTACTGGTATCCATTTGCCCCAGTGTTAGCTAAAACTATTGGTGGGAGTGGGCTGTGTAGGATGCCCAGGACTCCGAATCAAAAGCTGTCCAGACCTGGTAAATCTTTGGCTCATCAGGGTCCCCAGGCCAGCCATTAGGGAGCCTCCCAAGGTCCTTGTTTGCCCCATCTGGACCTCACAAAACCTTCTCTCAGCAGCATGACTTCAGCCTGGAAAGGAACACTCTCTTCTGGGTGGAGGCTGCCATCCGAGGACCCTGCTCGTACCAGTGCAATGATCTGAGGACTGTGTCAGCCCCTCCGGCCTGGCTCTTGCTGGTCAGTTCCGAAAGTGGGCTGGCATTTGCGCCTGGCACAGCCAGAGACGAGGAGGATGGACCCCAGGAGCCACTAGAGGAAGAAGAGAACAAGGAAGAAGGCTTCTCTGCCAGCGAGGAAGAGCTGGACTCCAGCAGCCCGCAGCCCCATTCTCCAGGGCGCCCTGGCTCCAGCCATGGCCTTCGCTCCCTGGATGTGCTGCGCAGCGTGAGGTCCGAGCTGGCTGGGGCACGGCGGCGGCTCTCTGAGAGCAGGTTGGCTGCCTGTCCCCGCGCGCTCCTGCACCGCTTTCGCGGTCACAGGGCGCTGAGCCTGTGCCCCTCACCGCCACCCAGGCCTGCACCCCAGCTCCCCAACGTCCCTGCACCCCAGCCCCCCAAAGCCCCTGCGCTGCCCCCACGGCCCTCGACAGCTGGCTCCATGCCCCCACTGCGGAGCCACAAGCCCACTGTTGCGGTAAGGACTGCCTGCTCCACCAGGGCCTCCGCTGGCCAGCCTCACCTCTGCAATCTCAGCTCCTTCCTCCCCGTGCTCCTTCCTTCTTAGCTTTACCTGTTCCCATCTGGCCCCGGTGTGCGGCCCTTCTGGCCATTTACCTAGAATGTTCTCTGCTTAGCAGAACCCATTCTGTTTCCCTGCTCTGTCTGCTTTGCCTCTATTGGCGCACATTTCATGATTGTAATTACCAGTTCCTGTCTGTTTCCTTGGGTGGAATGAGTTCTTTTAAGGCAGGAATCAGATGGCATTCATTTTCGTTTCCAGGGCATCTAGAAGCAGATTTGACCCATAGAGGGTTTTTAATGAATGTTGAATTGCCTTAATGAAGGAGACACAATTCTAAGGCCTCCCATGGATGAATTTTACTGTAGTCTGGGTAAGCTGGAGGCTCAATCAAGGGATAGTCACTGTAGTAACTTCCTGCCAAACACTGGGTTGGGAGAGATAAGATCCAAACCACAGGACATAGAGAGTTGGTCAAGGGGGTGTGGACAAGGCCAAGCCCTGTATAGTAGGATAAGGTATTGAGAGACAGAGAGGGCTTCTGAAGGATGGTAAGGTTTCAGGCCGAAATAGTGAGCTGGGCAGAACCCGGAGGAGAGGCAAATTTATGGTGAGGCCAAAGAAGCTTCATCCTTGGAACCTTTACTCTGTCCCTTCCAAGGCCTTATACCCAATTTCATGTTCTTCATTAAATGTTCTTTTTCTTTAAGAAGTCCTCTTAAAATTGTTTTAAGTTATCAGATTCCACAAAACCTAGATCCAGAGAGCTAGATCTAGGTTTAGATGAGTTAGGTCAAGAATTGGTAGCAGAGAGTAGCACTTGAGCACAGCTTTCTGCCAGTCAAGCCAGGAGATACTGCAGAATGAGGCCAAGTGAAATTAAATCCCAAAGACAGAAATCTCCCACTTACTGGTGTGTGACCTTAGGCAAGTTATTGAACCACTCTGAGCCACCCTTCTCTACCTAAAAAAATGGACCAGCAACCCTTCCCACGGTTGTTTAGAGCAAATAGTAAAGGGGAAAAGGCTCTGTAAGTGGGACAGACCATGCTCAAGGATCAGAGCTGATGTCAGGATGTCTCTTCCCTGGTCAGATTAGTCTAGAACAGCCATGTAGGGAGGATGGGGTAGATATTCTGTTGATGAGGAAACAAAGACAAGAGTAGACTCTTCTCCTAAAATGTGGATCTCCACCCTTGAGGTAAACAGTAGTCCCTAGAGTGGGGTCATGTTAGGGAAACCCAAGAAGAAGGGGACAGATGGGTGGGGAATTCCTACGCCCCACGTATACTTGGCCCCAGGAGCTAGAGCGGCAGCTGGTCTTTCCTTGGGAGATAGAACTAGGGTGCTGTGTTCAGGGCTAGCAGAGGAGTTCTACTATGTAGAGAAGGGGTGCTGGAAAACCAGCTGAAATGCCTTCAAGTCACCTTCCTTAGTCCAGCATTTGTGTGAGTCTCTCAAGCACAACTGAGGGGTTGGTGTGCCCAGTTCCTACCCTACTATACACCCTGCCAGACCCCAGCCCAGATGAACTCAAGAAGGAGAGTCTGGCTAGGAAGGTCTTTTCCTGCCCCATGAGGTAAAGAACCTCTGAGTAGGGTTCAACTCCCAAATGTGTGTTGTGTATCAGGGTCATTAACTTCTCTAAACCTTGACTTCAATATCTGTAAAAAGAGATAGCAGGGTGGACATATTATATTCCTTTCCTTTCCTTCCCTTTATTCTTAAGATAGGGCCTCACTAGGTTGCCCAGGCTGGTTTCAAATTCCTGAGCTCAAATGATCCTCCTGCCTTAGTCTCCTGAGTAGCTGGGACTTCAGGAGTGTATCATAGCACCTGGATACCTATCATATTTCTTTTGCAGGGTATTCTAAGTAATAAGTATTAGCCTTCATTGACAGTTTCTGTATGCCAGGCCACTTTGCTGATCCCTTTATGCCAGGCCCCTTTGCTCATGTTGTCTTATTTAAGCCTTGTTACAACCCTGTGAGGTACTTTTGAGATTGCCTCCATTTTACATTTGAATAAAGTGAGTAGACAGTGGGGAGCTGGGGTCTTCAGGGCTCTAACCCCACCCCCCACCCCCCATGCTAACTCCTACACTAGGTATAGAAACTGTACACAAAGGCACTTTTTAAATGTCCAGCCCAGCCAGGTGTCACCTCCTTTGGTAACTGACATGCCAGCCTCTCTGTATTTCAGTCTCTCAGTCCGTACACCTGCCTGCCACCCCTGAGGGGAACACCCCAGCCTCTCAACTCCCACAGATCGCACCCTGATTCTACAGCTGACCTGCTGTCTGCACTGAGCCAGGAGGAGCAGGACCTCATAGGGCCCGTGATTGCCCTGGGATATCCCCTGGGAAGGGCCATTGAGGCTCTACAGAAGACAGGGAGACAGAGCCTGAGCCAGGTAAGTGAGGGACTCAGGACTGAGGGGCTGTGAAGCTGGAGCCAATGAGTGGCCATGTGGTTTTGTATCTTGAATATATTTTGAACCTCAACCTGGTATTAATTATTGGGGTTGTGAGCAAACCTCTAGTCCCTACGCTGCCTCCTCCATAGGAGTTATCCTCACACCTACTCAGGGAATCTCAGTATTGTACACCTGTCTAGCTCTTGCCCTAAATATAGGAACTAGAGCTTCGTGTAGTCAAGAATCTTTCTAGAATAGTCCAGTAGAACTTTATCTAATGAGAGATGTTTTTATCTCTGTTGTTCAATACAGTAGCCACTAGCCTACTTCATTACATTCAATGTGGCTAGTGTGATTGAGAAACTAATTTAAAATTTCTAAAATTGTAATTAAATTTAATCCAAACAGCTACATATGCTTAGTGGCTTGGAGGGCACAGCTCTAACCACTTTCCTCAATGAATAGTTTATCAATACCCACATCCATTTCTCCACATCCTTCCATCTGGCAAAGAGTATTTATTGTTTATTTTTTAAATTGATTTAAAAAAAATAAATGACAGTGGAATGCATTACAATTCTTATTACACATATACAGCACAATTTTTCATATCTTTGGTTGTATATAAAGTATGTTGACTGGTCAAGAGTATTTATTGTGTACTTTTTGGGTATACAGATGCAGCTGGGAGCTATAGGAAAGACCGAGGTACATAAAAACCAGTGCTGTGGGTTGGGTTCCCCAGGAAGCAGAGTCAGATGAAGTTTGGCATGTAGGATGCTTATTAAGGAGGTCCTTGGGACCAGCTGCTATGGAAGGGAGGGGACAGAAGCAGAAGTGGCAGAGGAAGAAGAGCTGTAATGTAGGACCAGAAATAGCATCAGCTAACCCCACAGCTCTGGAACCTCTCTGGCTCCTCAGAGTTGCCTAAGTGAGGCTGATATGACCAGGCTTTCTACCCTACTTCAGGCAGTCATTGTTCATGGGAAGGGTGTGACGTGAGAGACATGGATCTCAACAGCTTAGGCAGTCCCTGGAGGTGTCTCCTATCCCTCCCAGCATCTGGGGTAATGAGTCCTTCAGTAAAGGGCCTCTGGAAGGTGCATCAGACTTTACCACCCCCAGATTCTATTTTCAAAGAGTACTCTTATTACTAGAATTGTGGACACTCAGTGATGGCACTCAAAGGGTAGCACTTCAATAGTTTGGGGAAGTAGGTCTTGACTCCCAATAGAAGCCAAGAATGTGAGAGCACCTTCAAAGGAGTGAGGATCCCCAAAGTAAAGAGCTGCTGGTTACAAGATGCCTGGGAGCATAACGGGCATGTATAAGTGCTGCGGAGTATTTCTGTCATCTGCTGCTGTGCAACAAACCGCCTGAACCTTAGTGCCTTAATCAACAATCATGAATTTGCTTATGAGTTTCTGTGGGTTGGCAGTTTGAAGTTGGACTCAGCTAGGTGATCTTCTGCTGGTCTCATCTTGATCTCTCTTGTGGCCATAATGTAGTGACTTCGTTGGGGCTAAATAGCTTAAGATGGGCTTGTTCCCAGTCCAGAGGTTGGTGTCAATTGTCAACTGGACCACACACATCCGACAAGCTAGCTCACTTGGTTCCAAGAATGAAAACTTCAGGGCCTCCTGAGGCCTGGGCTGGAATTGTACATAGTCACTTCTATCTTATTCTGTTGGCCAAAGCATGTCAAAGACTAGCCCAGATATAAAGGTAGAAAAATAAACTCCCTCTTGATGGGAAGAACACCCCAAAATTTATGGTCATTCTCAATCTACCACAAGGAGGTTCTAGTGAGTAGGAAAAGCTTCATGAAGGGACCACACATGGAACAGGACTTCCAAGTCTAAATAAGACCTGGCTTTGAAATAAGGAGAAGAGTAATAGGGATAGTGTGAGCAAAGGAGTTAGAGGCAGAAAGGAAGTGTGCAGGAGATCTGATCCAGTCCGTCTTGCTGGAGAAGATGCATGAGGCAGGCTGGTGGGAGATAAGACAGGGAAGGGGAGTTGGGACAGGTTGAGGGTATTTGAAAACTGGGCTGAGACTTTTATAATAACCTAGTAGGCAAAATGGAATCATAGAAAGATTATGAGTGAGGACAGGAGGTGGCATTGAATGCTATTGTCTATACCCCTGTTGTAGCATCTCCTTTGTATTTTCTAAGTATTGGGGCTCTTCATGGCTAGAAAACTGGTCACAGGGCAGTTGGCACTTATTCCTTTTTCTCCTGTCTCCACCCCACCACTGCCAGAGGACTTGAACTCCTCCTCCTCCTTCTCCTTCTCCTCCTCCCTCTCCTTCTCCTTCTTTTTTTGGTATGGGGATTGAGCCCAGGGGTATTTAACCACTGAGCCACATCCCCAGCCCTTTTTATATTTTATTTTGAGACAGGGTCTCACTGAGCGCCTCACGAAGTTGCTAAGGCTGGCTTTGAACCTGTGATCCTCCTGCCTCAGTCTCCTGAGCTGCTAGGATTTCAGGCATGTGCCACTTCCTTCACCTCCTCCTTCTCCTTCTTCTTCTTTTTTAATTTGTTTGTTGTAGTTGGACACAATACCTTTATTTTGTTTATTCATTTTTATGTGGTGCTGAGAATTGAACCCAGTGCCTCACACATGCTAGGCAAGCACTCTGCCATCGAGCTACATCTCCAGCCCCGACACCTTCTTCTTAATCACTGATGACTGCAGAATAGTGAGTGGGTCCCTGAGGTTCAAGACTCAGGCCTGCTTCTGGGTGAGGGAGTGACAGGAGAGTGATTCTTAAACAGGAGCCAGAGCAGAATGTGCTGCTGCCAGGTTGGGAAAGTGGGGAAATGCTCTGGTGTTCCCAACCCACTCCTGCTTTTTCTCTACCCTGGGTTCATAAGTCTATGCCCTATCTGGAGGAACATTTTCAACATGGTGACCCCCATGCTAGCTAAATTGGGTGGAGAGGAGGGGTTACTAACAGATTTTGAATACTTTCTTTGCACTGGTCCCTTAATCTGAAAGTCTTCAGTTAGGTCTCAGTTCTACAAAGTTATTATGCTGTTACTGTCCTGGGCATTTTGCAGATGAGGAAACTGAGACCAGGGGGTTCAATAGCCTGTCAATAGCGACAGAAGTGTTAAGGTCAGGTTGTCCTGATTCTGAATCTTTGTTGGACAGTGCTTTTCTTTCATTCTCTATGTGAAAACCTCCTAGGACAGCAACCTTGTCTTACTGTCCTGGGCATTTTGCAGATGAGGAAACTGAGACCAGGGGGTTCAATAGCCTGTCAATAGCAACAGAAGTGTTGAGGTCAGGTTGTCCTGATTCTGAATCTTTGTTGGACAGTGCTTTTCTTTCATTCTCTATGTGAAAACCTCCTAGGACAGCAACCTTGTCTTATCTGAGATTTAAGAGCAGATCTAAAGTGGCCCCTACCCTTAGCTGACCTTGGCCAAGAAGCTGGATAGGAAGGCTGTGAGGTTCAGGCCCACAGTGGGGCTCTGACATGCCTCCTCAGTCCCTTTGCCCACTGTGACAAGGCTGAGGTCTCAGCCCATCATTGTGGAATTCTGAAGATTAGTCAGAGCCAACACAGGGCACTGGCCTCCCAATGTGTTGGGTTCAGATCCTTCTCCCCTTGAAAGGAAGGAGAGCATCAGATGATGGAGATAGTACACTTAGAAGAGTCAGGAAGAGGAGATATAAGAGGAGATTCAAAAGATAAGCTCTGTGGTCTGGGGTTGTAGCTTAGTGGTAGAGTGCTTGCCTAGCTTGTATAATAATCAAAAAATAAAGATATTGTGCCTACCTATAACTAAAAAATAAATAAATAAAAGATAAGCTCTATGCCTCTCTCCTTCCTTTTACAGATATGATGTGCCCAAAGGACAGGCTTGAGCAGCATGTGTAAGGGTCCAGGGTCCAAGCTCAGAACTTGCTATAGGACTCCAGACACACCAAGCTCCTTTTTTTTGTGCTTCCCTGTTTATAGGACAGAGGAGGAATAAGTATGTGTTTGGAACCAATGACTTCTGGAAAACGCATCCTGGGGTCTGAAGGTGACATTTAACCTAGGGCCTCAGGCAAGCTTGGTACCCTCTACAGTCCCATAGACCCAAAAGCTGACCAAGCAGCAGAATCTTTAAAGTGCAGACCCCCAGGCCCTGTCCTGAAGAGCCCCAATCTATCTGGACCAGACCCAAGAACCTATAATTTTAGAAGATCTGCAGATGGTCTAGATATGCAGCCTGGCATGGTGTGGAGGTGGTCAACTGTCCCTTCAGCCAGTGATTCTTAACTTTGGCTGTACATTAGAATCACCTGGAGAACTATAAATTCATCCCAGTGTCCAGGTTATGCCTCAGATCAAATATACTGGAGCCTCTGGTGAGGCCCAGGCACCAGTAATTTTCAAAATTCCCAGGGTGGTTGTAAAGAGCACCAAGGCTGAGAATCATTGCTATGGGCAAGCCAAAAGGTAAAGGGAGCATCCACCATCTGCCCTTGCCTTTGCCCTCTCACCTTCTGAAGGTGAAGTTTTCTTCAGAACCTCTGTCCACTGCCAGGCTACCTCAAAGCTTCTCCTCTAGCAACCAATCTCCTTCTCAGACAAGAGGTCAAGTTATCCTGGAACCCTGGGCAAACCACCTGCCCTGTCTTGACCTGTTTCCCCAGTTGTGAAAGGCAGCCTTGAGTATGTGATTTTCCAAATGTGCTCAGAGCGAGGTCTAGACGTTCCAAGCAGAACTTCTGGCAGGAGTGCTGGATTCTGGGCTCCCATGGCCCTTGCCCTCAGTTCTTCCAGGCAGCTCTGATCTTAGCTTATTATTGAAGCCTCATATGCTAGGACAAACAGCTCAGGAGTGATGACAGTTTGAAAACCATTAGGTTAGATGATCTGCACTTTCTGCCCCGCTCTGCAGAAACCCAACCTGCTCCTTCTCGGCATATACTCATAATTTTTGTGGTCTGGAGCCTTCGTTTGACACCTACTTCCTATAAATCCTGCTTTGATTTGCCTGGCACTGATGTTGTCCTGTGTCTGGTTTATCTCCCCCACTAAGCTGTGAGTTCCTTGAAGGGTAGTTCTTAATTCAGTTTATAAACACAGCATATATTTATTGAGCTCCTTCTGCCGCCATGCTGGTGCTGGGGATCCAGTGAATAGAACTGCCCAACCCCTCCCTGTGGAGCAAAAAGCTAGTGGGTAAGGAAGATTAAGTGAAGCAATTACAAAGTTGTATGTGCTGTGCCGGGGAGCACAGGGTGGTCTGGGCGCACTAGAGATGGCACCCAGTGAAGGTGGCAGAGAAGCTTCCCCAGGAAAGCACTGAGGCTTGCTTCAGCTTGGGGAGCCAGACAGGGAGAAGCCTGGAAAATATTGGATGGAACTGAGCCCTAGTAAAGAGGCAGCACTTTAGCCTAAGAGTAAAAGTAGCCCCTGGTGACTTAGGCAGGGAGTGACTGGAGCAGGTGTGCAGCCCTGTGGGATCCTCCTCTCCCTACCACCCCTCCCTCTGGTTCTGGTGCAGGACTGTTAAGCCTCAAGGAGCTCTGGATGGCAGAGATGTGTCTGGGGTAGGGTGGCTGAGGAGACTCCTTCTCCAAGGAGGGTGGGCAGGCTGGGGTGCAGGATTGCCTAGGGGTGGCAGGCAAGATGCCCATCTGAGGCCTGTCGTGCTCCCCACTTAGGTTCTGTGAACATCTTAGCCCACTCTGAAAGTCCTTTTCCTGGATTCCAGCCCCCAACTTGGGACAGCCAGTGAGGTGAAGACCCATTGTCCACCTGTCCCCAGGTCCTTTTTTCCTCTTCTGTTAGCCCATGGTATCTCTGGGGCCTCATGGGATGTGGTGGGCTGGCCAGTCTGCCTAGTTCTGAGCTCAGGCCTTAGTGAGGCCCTGGGTGCCTCTACACCTCGTCTGTTGCCTCTGCCTCTCTTATCATCCTTCCCTCTTTGCCTTCTTCCCGCCCAGTTTCTCAGCTACCTCAGTGCCCATGAAAGGCTTCTGCAGCAGGGCTACGAGGAGGCCCTGGTGGACGAGGCCATGGAGATGTTCCAGTTCTCTGAGAGCCAGGTCAGCTGGGCCTCCTGCCTGGGCTCCAGGGGCTGGGAGGTATGGGTCATACCAGTTCCCAGAGCAGCCTGTGGGCTGACAGGAGATAGCCTGCAGCCTCAGTTCAGGGGAGAAAGAGCTGGCCCAGGGAGATGAAGCAGAAGATAGAGGGAGAATCCCGAGATGTGGGGAGGGCAACTGGAGGCAAAGAAAGCAGGGGTTTTGTTTTATTTAGCTGAATCAACACAACAGACATTCGTGAATGCCCATTCTTTGTCGGACACCCAGACAGGAATCAAGGGCCCCACAGATACTTGAACTCCCCAGAATGCAGGCAGCTGCAGGCCTCACAGAAAATTCTAAGTGCTTGATGAATACTACTTGCCTCCAACCCTACTCCCTGCCAGAGCACCTGTTCATAGAGGCAGCCAGAGGGACAGAGGTGCTGAGGAGGAAAGGGGTCAGAAGAGGAGGGCAGGCAAGGGCTGCATTATGTGAAACCTCAGCAATGCTGGCACACCTGGCGCCAGTGTGCACCCTTCTTCCTGCCCCAGTACCTGAGTACAGGGGTCAAGGCCAAGTGAGAGGGGAGAGGTGAGGCCAGGACAGAGCCAGTAGCCAGGTCAGAACTTCTTTCCCTGGTAGAGGAAGAGTTGGGAGCCACATCACACTTCCTACACATAGAGGTACAGGAAGATGGCAGATGCTGCTGAGGATTAGGTTCTTCTGGTTTGGGGGACCAAAGCTTTCTGGGATGAGGTGCAGAAGGTACTGGGGAGTTGCTTCCAGGGTGTAGGTGGGCCTTGCAGAGCCCCTCCCATCTCCTCCTCCTCAGGCAGGGGAATTCCTGCGCCTCTGGGAGCAGTTCAGCGACATGGGCTTCCAGCCACACCGGATCAAGGAGGTGCTGCTTGTCCATGGCAACCATCGTGATCAAGCCCTAGAGGAGCTGGTGGCCTGTGCCCAGTGACGGCTGAGGCATTCTGCAAGGCCTGGGCAACCCCGTCCAGCCTGTTATGAAAACCTAACAAGACTAAGGAAGCCGTGCATTCTCACTGTGTAAACAATGCCAAGGGCGGGAGTTGAAAGCATTGCCCCCTTGCCTCCTAGAAGGGGCAGAGGGGAGAGGGTGGGCAAGGAATCACGTTTTTCATATTTGTATTTGACTCTTCAAACTATGTGCATTAATCACTTTGACTTTGAGAAAATTAAAACAAATAAATCATGGCAGTTCTTTTTTTAATATTTATTTTTTTAGTTTTAGGTGGACACAATATCTCTATTTTACTTTTATGTGGTGCTGAGGATCGAACCCAGTGCCTCATGCTTGCTAGGCGAGCGCTCTACCACTGAGCCACAACCTCCAACCCTTGTGGCAGTTCTTTTGAGTCCTGTAGGCTCCTGGTTTTGGTTTGGAAAGAACATCTTAACTGTGGGTTAGAAGCCTTGAGTTCTGATGATGTCTGGAATCAAGGAGTTTTTGAGCCTTAGATTCTCAAGAAAAAGTAGAAAGATTTGACCAGATCAAAATTTAAAAATTTTCAGACCTAGCTGCTCTCCATAAGGTATTCTGATTCAAAAGGCATAGCTTGGCAGCCATCAGGAATCTGTTTGCTTGCAGGTTTCTTTTTTTCTTGGAGATAGTTCTTTCTGTTATCCAGGCTGATCTTGAACTCCTAGACTCAAGTGATCCTCCAGCCCCAGCCTCCTGAGTAGCTGGGGCTATCAGTGTGTGCTATCATGCCCAGCTTGTTTTGTTTTATGTAAGAAGCCCCCTGGGTATTCTTTACAATGTACTGGGCCCACAGCTAGTGTTTGTGAACCTCTGGAACAGCCACTCTATGCCCCCTGCTCTGACAATCTGGGGTCCTATGTCAGTCTTTCCTCCTTGGGGATGGGGAAGTTGGTACCAGAGTAGCCTCTAGTCACCCCAGGTCTATCCTTTAGAGGGCCTCAAGAATTGAGATGGCCAGTTGCTATAGTGGCCCATGACTCAGGCAAGCAGAGGTCAGAGGCCAAGATGCTGATGCCCTGCCATCCCAGCTGGCCCATGCAAAAACCTGTAGCAATTACCACAAAATCCAAACCTCCCAGCTTCACTCCACCCTGCAAATGGGGCTGGGCATGGAGCTGAGGTCTGTTAAAAAAAAAAAAAAAAAAAAGAAACTTCCACATTTCTCAGTTCATAGAGACACTGTGTTTGAATGTGTAACAGGGACTTCTGCAGGTATACACTGCAGAACTGGAACTCAGGTCTCCTAAGGCCGTCCAGCCCCTTGATGCTTCCTACTAAGCCTTAATGTCTGACAACTTGAAATCACATTAAAAATATTCTTTGATCTTCAAACTTGTTTTGAATAATTTGCAGGCAATACAAAACTATTAGAACATCTGAAAGATGGCACCAAGTTGGTCATGTGTCTATTGCCCAAAAGAGAACTACACTTGGAAAAGACAGTAAAGTTCAATTTCTAAGATACAATGTTAGCTCCAAAGCTATTTGTGTTCTGATTAACCTGGACTCAGTCCATCACTTTATTAAGTCCCCTGGATTAGAGGTGACTAGTTGGCAGGCCCTCACACATGCCACTATTCCCATCCTTCTTCCACCTGCCCCAAACCTTTCCATCCCTAGAAAACTATTGCTTGATTAAAAAATGAAATGGCAATGGGCAAATTTGTTAGTTCAAAATAATTTTTTAGATGATAGAATAATGAAATAACATCTAAGCTGGAACTACATCCTAGATCATTATCTAGTTATGTGACTCTT
Organism: Callospermophilus lateralis; assembly: GCF_048772815.1. Taxonomy (NCBI): domain Eukaryota; kingdom Metazoa; phylum Chordata; class Mammalia; order Rodentia; family Sciuridae; genus Callospermophilus; species Callospermophilus lateralis. The sequence goes on along the minus strand of NC_135307.1, from coordinate 108,881,315 downwards.
TGAAATTGTTAAGCACCTGCTCAGCCCTGTGTTAGTCCCTCTGAGATGAGATGATACCACCAGCATTCCAGAAGCTACTTACAGCTAAGTTGATGAGCCAAAACTACAACCAAAGACTCATTCATTCACTGATTCTTCCACCCCACAAACCTTTATTACATACCACACCAACTCAGCCTGCAGTGGGGGAAGGTGGGACAAAGCATGAGAAATGGCCTCTGTCCTGGAACAGGGCTTCCTGGGGCTGGCCTGGCTTGTGGGTCAGTCAGCGGCTCCTGTGGGCAGGTCAGTGCCTGTGCTGGTGATAATGGCAGGCAGGCAGGCTCTGGCTCAATAAGGGCCTCTGAAGGTTATACTTGGCCAGTTCCCTGGTGGAACTGGATCCTGGCCAGACACCCTGGCTGGCTCTATCCCCAGCCCAGCAGTGGGGTACCCACCCCAGCCCAGCCTCCTGGCTCCTAATGGTGGCCCTCCCTCCTGCCCATTCTCCTCCTGAGAGGAGAATAACCTGTCCTTATAAGGCCACCCACTCAAGAGACGTGCATTCTGTGTCCTCTGGGCAGCTGCCCATGTGATGTCATCTGCTGTTTTATTGCTCAAGACTTTTAACCTATGGTTTTATTTTTTTTGTCATTAAGAAAATGTTTCCAGGTTGAGCAAAGACATTAACTGGGTGTCAGATGAGGGCAGAAAGATGGAAGGAAGCCAGAGGATTGGGGAGCCAGAGACCCAGGACAGGCCAGCCTGGGGGCATGGCTTAATTACAGATTCCAAATACCCCCAGCAGCCCTAGTATTCCAAGGACTCCAGCAAGCCTCGTGCTGACAATTGCCCCTTATTAAATGACACTCAGTATAGTTGGGAGAATGTCCCCTCCCTCAGATATAGTCATCTTAGTGGTTGTCCAAGTGTCCTGTCATCCTCAGACCAGGGATAGGCACATGTCACATCCACACAGAGCCAGTGGGCCTGGGCCTATAACCTCAGAACCCTGGGGGCACTTGATCTGGCTGTAACCAGGAGTGGACACAGCTCCTGAAGTCCTGGAGTCTGTAGCTGCTGGGCTCCACCCTTCCCCAACAAGCACTCTGGCCTTCCCAGGAGCTAAGCACCCAGAGTTCTTCCAGTCGGATCCTGTTCTCCTTAACTTGGCCAAAGGTGGTTCCACCTGCTGACAACCAAAACACCAACAGGATACGGTGAGGACAGGAACACAGGCAGCAACCAACTGGGATAGAATTTGTCCTGTCTCCCTGTGAACCTGGGGAAAGTCTAAGCTTAGGGAGGAAAAGTTGGGCCTGGACTGTCTGCAAGGTTGTGGCCTCCAGTGGGCAACTTCCATCCTGGGCCTGTAACTGCTGAGGGAAACCTCCCTCCTACTGCGAGGCCCTGGGGACAGACACTGAACCCTGCAGTCTCTCTGCCCCTGAGCCTGACACAGCTTATAGTTAGGACACTCAGGTGTGTTTGCTGAATGGGAGAGAAGGAGGAAAAGAGGGAGAGAGGGAAACCCAGGAATGCTGTCCCTCCTTTGGGGAGCACGTGGCACATTTTGCATGGCAGCAGAGTGGAGCGGAGACAAGCCTGGGTCATATCCCTGAGCAGATCAGAAGCAGTGGCCACACTGTGGTGTAGCAGGTCCAGCTGAGGAGAGGGGTGGGTGCTGCTGGTCAGGAAAGCCACCACCCCTGCCCTGTGATGAGTGTTGCTCTGTCACCCCAATCCCTGCCATATGGGGGCAGGTGGCCAAAGAGATAGCCTGGAGGTAGTCCAGAGCTGTTTGGGAGGTTCAAGGTAGGAAGCGAAGCTAAGAAAAACATTTTTTCTCCCCTCAGGGGTGCAGGACCCTCAGTGACCTTTCAAAGGAATGACACTTCATCTGTATCTTTGGTCAGACCCAGCAGTGGGGAGGGCTCTCTGTACATCTCAGGTCAGAGGATAGGGCCCTGCCCCTGCACCTCACACACCCCTCCTTCCCACCTCCACCAGAGGGAGCATTGCTCCATATCCCTACGACAGTGCCAGATCAGGGTTACATTCTGGAGACAGTAAGTATCCTAACAGGAGGAATGGCAGGCCCCAACCCCTCCTTAGGGCCCCCTCCATTGCTACCTAAACACCTTCTCCAGACCAACTGCCCTTGCCTGAGGGTCAAGATTCTTCTGGTTTATTGACATTGTGGGCCCAGCACTGTTTGTTCTAAGCTCTTTCAGTGTGCTATATTATCCTCCCAACAGCCCTTTGAGTTTAGGCACACTTATGCTCACTGACCGAAGCCCATCTGAGATCCCAAGAGGTTAAATTACCCAAGGTCACACATTCTAGAAAGTGCTAGAACTGAATTAGAATCCAGAAAATCTGAGCTAGCAGCTGAAACATCCCTGCTACCTCACTGGCTCCCGTCACAATGGGGCCCTCACCTGGTCCCATAGCAAATATGGACATCAGACAGATGTCCTCTCATCTTCAATGACAGACACAAAGCAACTCAGAGAGGGGATGTAACCAGCCCAAAGTTACCCAGCAAATGGGTGACAAGGCTAAACCTGAAGCAAGGGTCTCCAGAGCTCTCACTGGGGAGCCTGAGGACCTCTTGGTTAAAGTTGGTGAATGTCAGGTCTGGCCAGGGCAATATAGAGCCAGGCTCTGCCTCAGGGCTGGTACTGCAGTTCTGCCTGGTCTCTCACCTGGAAGTGGATGGCAGAAGCTGTGTACTCTGGAGCTCACACCTCTGGTTCCATTCCCAGCCAATCTTCAGAGAGCTATTAAAGGTCAATTTTTTCCCCTCAAATCCAAGTGTTTTGGGAGGTAAGGCCCCAGCTGCCAGTCACAGTCACGGAGGCACTGCCCTTGCCCAGAAGACATTCCTCTGGTTCCCATCACCGAGTAATCAGGCCAAGGCATGAGATGGACATATTCCAGTATCCTTTATTGTGCCCAAGCCTAGCCACTCAGTGACACATGCTCATAGAGATGGCCAGAAGGGACAGGGCACACATCCAGCAAGCTCCAGCCAGGAAAGAGATGACAACTCAAATCAGGTCCTCAGGGAAAGTTGAGGAATGAGGCCATTTACAAAGAGTGAAGGGCCACTCCAAGAACTGCAAGAGACAGCCAGGCTCTCACCACTCCTAGACTTGAAGGAGTGGCCACCCCAAGCCGGAGACTGAGAGGACTACACAGAAAGGGCCACCTGTCAGGTCCTGTGATTGGATCAGTGGAAGAAAAAGCATAAGACAGCCATGCAGAGAGGGAGCTGGGAAATGAGTCCCCTGACCTCACACTCCCCCCTCCCTACTCCGGCTGGTGCTCCCATTGGGCAGCTTCCAGGGGCACTGAGCACCTCTGTCTACTGCACTCACTGCCTCAAAAATGTGCCATAGCTCCCCATTCCTGTAGAAGAAAGCTCAGGTTCTCCTGCCAGGCATTCAAGGGTCCCACACTTAGGCCCAAGCCACCTCTCTGGCCTTGCAACAGCAGGTGCTTCACATAATCTGCACAATGACTGCATAAGGTGAGTACCGCCATCATCTCCGTTCTATAAAGAAACCATTTGCCCAAGATTACCCATCGGTAAGTGATGCAGCTGGAATAGGAACCCATGACCCCCTGAAGCTGAGGCCTGGGCTTAATGGTTCTGAGCGCTAAGTACCGACTGCAAGGCTGTGTTCCACTCACCAGGCCTGTGCCCTCCTCACAGCAAGTGCTCAAAGTGTGAAGAACAGAAAGGAGCATGGAGAGGAAGATGGCATGCTGATGGGTAAACTCTCATTTCACATGTGTATTAACCCTGTGGGGTAGGAATTATCTCTGTGTAGAGTTGAGAGCCCTTAACTTCAGAAAGATTAAGGAACTTACCCAAAGTTAAACAGCAGTCACTCTCAGCCAACATTTGGCTCCCAAACCAGCTGGCTGACAGGCAGGCCCTATGGTCTCTCTGCAGAGGATGCCCCACAAGATCTTCTTCCCTTATTTCCATCCCAACCCAGTGCTAGCACCCTCTCTGAGCACCTGGAATTCTCTCTGCTAACCAGCACTTTGGAGTTAGGCACATCATTAGAAAGCCCCAGTTAGAATGAAAATAAGTTACCCCGAAAGAGAAGCATACTGAGCCAATGGCCTTGGGCCACTCTTAGAATTGGTGAAACTGTGTGTGTGTGTGTGTGTGTGTGTGAGAGAGAGAGAGAGAGACAGAGAGAGAGAGAGAGAGAGTGATTTTGTGTGTGTGAGGCTTTGAAGGACCCAGGTACCCAAATATCACCGACTTCTTTGTCTCTCCTTACTGAATCAAAGCAAGATGCTAAGAGAACAGGACATAAGAGGAGTGAGTTTTACTGGACAAAATAAGAATAGAAGTATGGAATCCAAGTCGGCAGGCCTGATGGTTCATTGTGGGGAACCTCCCTCTTGGGTGTCCTGGCAGACAACACAAGAGATCAGCATGGTATGAGAAGAAGAGGATTCTAGAAATATAGAATTTAGCTCAGGAATTTAGCTCACACTGCCTTCTGTATGCCCGCAGGCAAATACTCGGTCCTCCTTGACCTCATATTCCTCCCCTGTGAAAAGAGAGGGGTCAGACTAGACGTTTGTACCTTGCCACCCAATAAAAGACCCCTTTTACCTTTCTCAGTTGCTGAGATGCCAGAGAGGGGCTCCCTCTTTTCAAGCTCCCCTGCTCCAGCTGGGGCCAAAGCCTGCGGACTGTGGAGAACACTGCTGGGTGGAGACCTCCTCCACCAGGGTCCCGCATCCTGTGTCTATGATCAGGATGCTCAGAGGTGGCCTGTCTTCTGACAGCTGAGTCTCCCACCAGCACAGTTAATTTTCTGCTGTTCCTGAGAAGTGACAGAAACTTGAAGCAAAGCAATTAGGATGAAAAAGAGGCCCAGCTGCTTGGGGCCAAAGGAAAATAAACAGACAGGCCCTGTGTGTACTCCACCGCCAAGAGGAGCCATTCTTCATGGGATGATTAGCATTTCCAATCCCAGCTTCTTCCCCTCCCTTGAAAGAAGAAAAGTGACCCATGAGTTGCTGCTATTTTCAGATCCTCTCTTCCCAGAATGTCTTGAGGACTTGATAGCTTGTTTCCTCATGGAAGTCTTCCCTGGCCACCTGCCCAGCAGCCCTGCCAGAAATGGTACCCCTCCCTCTGAAATCTGATTCTTGTCCTGTACCTCTCCTGTAGGTTTTCCCTTGATTGATCAATTGACTCATTCATTCTCTCTTTCAACAGACATAAATTGGACACCATTCATCCATTTGACAAGTTTAAGCCCTTACTATGTTCTAGTCACTGTTTTAGATCCTGGTGTTTCAGTAGTGAATGAAACAGATGAAAATCTCTGCCCTTGGGCCAGGGATGTGCTTTGGTGGCAGAGCACTTGCCTAGCATGTGAGAGACCCCTAGGTTTGATCCCTTGTGCTTTAAAAAAAAAAAAAAAAAATTCTACCATCATGGAGCTCAAACTTTAGTAGGAGGAACAAGTGAAAATATAGCATGGAAAATGATGATAAATGTTCTGGGGAAAAACAATCAGGAAAAGGAAGAGGGGATGCAGAGAAAGGGGAGGTAGATTTTAAGTAGGGAGGTCAGAGAGGCCCAAGAATCAAAGTGACATATGAGCAAAGACCTTGCAGGAGGTGGGGGTGTGAGCCAGATGTCTAAGTGAGGGAGGTGTATGCCAGGTAGAAGGACATCGCTCAAGGACCCAGAGCTGGGAGCGTGCCTGGTGTGTTTCAAGAATAGCAGGGAGGCTGGGAGAACGTGGTAAGAGATGAAGTTGTGAAGGAACGGGGTGGAGAGACTCTGAAGAACTTTGGCTTTCACTCTAGTGGATGGGGAGCCCCCCACAAGGGTTCTGTCTGGAGGAGCAACAGGTCTGACTAGCATCTGGTTAGGAGGCTCTGGCTGCCATGGGAACAGGCTGAGGGAGGAAATCATAGAAGCAGGCCAGGGGCGTGGGGCAGTGTGGGAAGGCCTAACTTCTGCCTAACCTCTGTCAGGCAGCTACATAAACAAGGCAGGGTAATCTCTAGGGAGAGGAAAGCTTGGGGTGCAGGGTATCTAGAGTCAGGGTCAAGAGAAAAGCTTGTGGAATACTGGAGAGAGTGCCAGAAAACATTTTGCAGGGTGGCCACAAAAGGTCAGAAAAATGTTTTCCCTGTTGCTTTAAGCTGTGTGTGTATGTGTGTGTGTGTGTGTGTGTGTGTGTGTGTGTGTGTGTGTGTGTGTGTGTCTTTGTCAGGACAAATTTTTCAGTTGCCTCTGAGCTAGACAGAGAGATTTAAAAACCAAAGTCTCTGGGCTAAGTAATTCCTAAAACCTCTGTAATTTGCCTACCCGCCCCTAGTTTGTGCCCCAGAATATGTTCTTGCAGTGATCAAGTCTAGATGCCAGGGTATGAGAGGCTGAGAATCCCTTGTCCTGGGTTCAGGTCTCTGCTCTTCAACTTAACTGGCTGTGTGATTTGGGTGACTCAGGCTGGCTTTCTGCTGGTTTCTCCACCTACAAAACAGCTGTGGTAACAATCCTTGCCAAGGGCAATGGAGACAGACACTGGCTATGGGGGGAACTACAGAGCCTTAACTCTGAGGACCCCTGAGCCAGATAAGGTGGGCTGCTTCTGCAAACTTCTCCCACCCTTCCTGAGAGGGAGGGAGTCTCTGTGAAAGTGTAACTCCCACTCCACCCATGGCCAGTTGTGGAAACCCTCTTGAAGTGGGCCGTTAGTTTCCTGGCTAGGTCCTAAGGCAAGAGAACCGAGGAGAAAGGGCTGGATCCAAGGGAACTGATGAACCAAAAAAGAAGTAAGGACAGAAAGAAAAGGATGAAAGGAAGGAGATGTTAAAGAGATGGAAGCCGGTCCATCTCAGAACGTCAGCTAAGCAGGGATGCAGCACAGAAAACAAACATGTAGCCCTGGTTCAAAGTCAGGCTCTGCCACTTACCAGCTGGGCCTTTTCCAATCATGTGACCTTTGGGTTGTGGGGTGGTTCTTTGAGAGGAGGAGCAGGAGTGCTGTGGAGCTGTCTAGCCTTGAAATTCTCAAATACTCAAGTAAGTGAAGTATGGGAAGCTCTGTATGAATAACTGTGCTATTATTATCATGCAGAAAAGAGCTCAGGAAGATTCCTCAGAGCGAAGGAACAACCAAATTCAGGGAGCTCACGGAGCAGCCGAAAGTGTAGCCACACAGAGTTCTGTGAGTGAAAAAGCCTGAGAGCTGATCAACAAGCATCTCCATGTCACAAATCTCACGTGTTCAGGACTGGCAGAAGGCAGGAGCAGGGGGAAGAGTGCTCCGCACTGTTAAGAAAAATTACCGTAACTTGGAAAAAATGCAAAAGGAGGACTGCGGTCCTTCAGCGTCACTCTGGGACAATGCTGAACAGTGAAGTGCTATTTAATTACTAACGGGCATGTACCTTTGTTTTAATAACTCACCGTGGATTACAGCTCAGATCATGTGAGGCCCTGTACTAACTCATGGATGCCTGCACAAGTATGTGCGTGCATGTATGTGAAGATGCAAAAGATTCTTTTTTCCAGGAAAAGAACCACAAAAATGATGGTTTTATTGCCCAGAAGACATTGTCCAGCAGAATCTCTAACTTAGCAAACTTATTTCAGCATGTTTTTGCCAATTAATTATACAAATTCCTGTCTCTCAAATGTGCTTTTCAACCAGCTCTGCATTCTTTTGGTCCCCTTATTAGCAAATGAAGAAATTATTGACATGATTTTTAAAACATTCTCTGACAGAACCACAAGTGAGGAGCTAACTCTGCTGTGCTGTGTGGCTTTGGGCCAATCACTCAGCTTCTGAACTTGCCAATCTCATCTGCCTTATAGAGGGTACCAATGTCCAGGATTGTGGTGGTATGAATGGGGAGATGGATGTGAAAAGACTTTGCACAGCATTCACAGGATATGAAAGTCAGGGTTTATTGTTAAGACTTATCAGACTAGGCTGTTCCAGGGTTGGAAGGTCTGAGGCTTCTGAGGGTAGCATTCTCCAGGCTTAGGATATAGGTCAGGGGAAGAAGCTGTGAGGCTATCTGACACTAGGCTCCATGCCATTGCTGTATTCTTCACTTCTGATGAGGCCAAAAATTCCCATGGGTCTCAGGTCTAGACAACAGAGACCACTCGGGACCACTCAGAGAAGTCTGCCCAAGTCCACAGACGGGCTGAAGGGCTGGGCAAGCATCTTCCCAGAAGCCAGGACTGGGTATTCTAAAGGAGGACAAGTCCTCATCTAGCACCACTAGCCAACAGCCCTAACCAGAGGACCCTACAGCCTGGGTTCTTGCAAGCCCTCATCATTTTATTCTGCAAGTGAGGAAGTGCCCCAGCTCAGTGATAAGCACAGGATCTCTGCCCTTACTATATCTGTGCATGTGTGTGGCTACACACATGCACGCACACACACACAATGGTGTCACAGCCAGGGGTCCGTTGAGCAATGCAGGCAGCCAACTTCAGGAAAATGAGGAGCTGGATCAGCCAATCCTGCAGAGAGGAGATGGGTACAGAGCTGACAGAGGAAAAGGGGGAGGACAGGAGGGGAAAAGGAAGAGAAAAGGGAAGAAGAGGAAAAGAGGAGAAAGACATTCTAGGCCCAGGGAATGGCAGGAGCAGAGGCTAGGAGGAGATGGAACCTGCAGAATATAGTGGAAGACATACAACCAAAGAGATAAGGCAGGATTGGGCTCATACCTTGAGTGAAGTCATGGGGGTTAACAGTCCACTGTCCCTGTGGTGATGGTAAAAAAGGGGATTAGCAAGGGGCTTACACCTGTGTGCCCCCTCCCCCGATGTTCCATCTCCCCAAAGGGAAAGTAGGAAATCCTTTCTCTCTTCCACAGCTCTCACTCCAGGCTAGGCTGTTTTGTCTGCTACAAGTTGGCTCAGTCTAACCCATCCCTAAAATATCTCCATTGTCAACTGCTTGCCTTAAAGGCTGGGCTCTCAGAGATTTACCATCTACTCCAGTCTTTCCCAGCTCTCCTCCTGAGCTCTCAGTATCTATGAACTAAACCTCTCTTTTCAAACAGTATCTTATCTGTCTCCTCCTTGCAATTTGTATAATCTCCACCTTCCTGAATATATCTCTTCCCTTCCTTATTTTTCCTTTACCCTGCTTATTTCTTCAGTAATTCTTTTGTTATATTATGGATGGTTAAACAAACAAAAACATGTTGCCAGGCACAGTGGCACATGCCTCAGCAAGCTGAGGAAGGAAGATTGCAAGTTCAAAGCCAGCCTCAGCAAGGTAGGGAGGCCCTAAGCAACTCAGTAAGACTGTCTCTAAATAAAATACAAAAAAGGAATGGGGATGTGGCTCAGGGGTTAAGTACCCCTGAGTTCAATCCCTGGTACCAAAACAAAAAACAAACAAACAATTAAAAAAAACAAAAAACATGTTGCTTTGTGGATGGAGACAAGAATGTGTAAACTTTGTTGTAACTGTTCAGTTAGGATTGAGTTTTTTGGGGGGCTAGACTCAAAGCTTTGTGGACCCCTGCTTAGGACCTACAGCTCTCATTAGGCCTAGCACTGAGTTGGGAAAATGATAGGCACCTAATTAGTGCCTACTGATTATTAGTTTGGCTAACAACACTTAATCTGCTCCTAGCCATGCTCAGTTGCTGGCCAAATCCAAGGACAGGCTGGAGGACTGGGCAAGCAATAAGCCTGAATTATTCAAATCCTAACCCTCCCACCCCTTTCACTGACATCATGACCCACCATCTCTCAGCAGAGTCTAAGTGATTTGAGGGCTCAGACCCCGTGTCACTGTTGCTCCCTGAGCTGCTTGGGCATGTTCACACCACCAGAAGGCTCGAGAACAGAGTCTCTCGATAGGGAACAAGAAATTCCCAGGAGCTTCTCAAATCAGTCTTGCACACTCAGCCTCTGCTCAGGGGAGACTCAGGGTGTCCTCTCCTATCGCCAGCTCAGGGCTCACAGTTCTGGCAACGCCGTGGCCACAGGCCCCGGAGCGCCAGGGGGCAGCCTCAGGAGAAAGGTCTGCAAAGAGCCGGGCCGGGGAAAGCCTATCTTTTCGCTGAGCAACCGCCAGGTGCCACCCTCGATGGCGTACAACAGGGTGACCACGCGGTTGACAGTATAGACGGTGTCGCCGCGCACTACCGCAGTGAAAAGTGCTCCCTTGCTGTTGACAAACTGGCCAGGTAGCTCCGTCCACTGGCCGGTGGTCAAGTTGAGGCAGTCGATGGCGCAGTGCAGGAAGTCGTCAGAAGGTCCATTGCGCACCACGTAGAGACTGTCACGATGGGCCACCATGAAGTGGCCGTAGCTCTGCGGATGCCGCAACTCGGCCACCGGCAGCCACGCGTCGGTCCGCGCCGCATACTCCACAACTGCGGTGATGTCTGCCGGCCGCCACAGGCACACGAAGAGGCGGCCACGCGCTTGGGCGCAGGGCACCCCTGTGGCCGGCTGTGGCAGGTCAGCCATGAAGCTCCAGCAGCCAGTGGCCGGGTCGTAGCATTCCACCGAGCTTATAGTCATCCTCTGGAACTCGCCTCCGATGGCGTAGAGGCGGCCGTCGAAGCCCACCAGTGCCGTGTCATAGCGTGGCTGGTGTGGGCTGGGGAACTCGCGCCACGTGCCTCCGTCGGGGTCGTAGCAGAAGCCCAGCTCCACCACCTCCTTGCTGGGGCCACGCACGCCACCCACAATGTAGAGTTTGTTGCCCAGCGTGGCCACTCCTGCCAGCATTGTGCTGGCTTCCAGGGGCAGCGCGGCCAGCGTGCGCCACACGTCCTCCTCCTCGTCCAGGTAGCACATTGTGCGTGACTCATCTTCCAGGAAGCCAGGTGCAGGCGTGTGAGTGCTCAAGGCCACATAGCTGCTGGGCCGCAGGGTCGCCACGTAGGCGCGGGCCTCAGGCAGCACCAAATCGGCCGCCAGCTCGCGCTCGCTATCGCGAATGAAGAGCGCAGCGCTGTGGAACACGTCTCTCAGGCCAAAGGCAGCGGCGGCGTCGCACAGCAACGCACAGTTGTCCGACGTGAGGCTGTGCTCCAGAAAGCGCGCCAGCTCCGGCGCCTGCAGGAAGGCGGCGCACTCCACCGCCTGCAGCAGCTCATCGTCGGCCGCCAGTGCCGGCCGCTGGCCTCGCAGCACCTCCAGCGTGGTGCGGAAGCCACCCGCGCTCAGCGCGCCCAGGCGCACCTCTGCAGCGCGAGCCTCCCGCATGCCGGAGCGGAAGAGGCCGCGGAAGAAGCCACAGTGCTCCACCAGCAGTGCCTGGTCAGCTTGGAAGAGCTGGCCTCCCACCCATACCTGAACCGGAACCTCAGGGCCCCGCGGCATGGTGAGCCAGAGGGGCGGAGGTTGCCGCTGGGGACCTGGATTCGCCGAACCACCGACTCTGGGGCTACCCCGTACTGGGAAAAAACGTCCCCCAGGGATATAAATACTTCCCTGGCTAAAGATAGTAGGCACATGTGATGTGGTGGCCCGCAGGCTGGATGGCCCCGGGCCCAGAGGGCATCAGGAGAACTGTGTGGTCACCTCCATAAGAGAAACCGTGATAAAAGTGACTATATACCGAACATCTACAGCATGTTGGACATTGCGAGGCCACTTGTAAAGATACCCCGTTTAACTCGCACCGTATCAGCTGTGTCATCTTGATACAAAGCAAGTACCTTAACTCCTTGCTTTTCAGTTTCCTCATCTTCAGAATGGGGCTAATTAAGCGCCAGTGAGGGTACACGCCTGTAGAGCCAGCTACTTGGGAGGCTGAGGCAGGAGGATGGCAATTTAGCAAAGCCCTGTCCCCAAATGAAAGATTTTTTTAAAAAGGGCTCAGTAACAGAATGCCCCTGGATTCAATCCCCAGTACCACCACCCTCCCCTGCAAAAAAAAAAAAAAAAAAAAACAGTGTAGGGGAGGCAATAATAACACCTAATTCATTGTGTAGAACAATATCTGTAAAGCATTCTGAAGGAGGCTCACAGAGTTTAGGTGAGTTGTCCAAGGTCATTTAGCTAGGAAGAACCAGAGCAGGGTAAATATCCAACCACCCCATCAGCTCAGAGTGGGTGGGACAGGCAAGTTGGAGGGAGAGGCAGAAGTTGAGCAAATTGAATGGTCCAGGATTCTAATGTGTCCTGAGCTTCTGGCCCTGTATTTGGAGCCCAATCTGGTTTTTTTTTGTTTGTTTGTTTTTGTTTTTAATGTGTGTGTGTGTGTGTGTGTAAGCTTCAGATTGACACAATACCTTTATTTTATTTATTTATTTTTATGTGGTACTGAGGATTGAACTCAGTGCCTGAAACGTGCTAGACAAGCACTCCACCACTGAGTTGCAACCCCAGCACCCCGCAATCTGTTTTTGAACCTCAGCTTCCTTTTGTGTAAAATGGGAAGAATAGCAACTCTGCTTTGCAGGTGTACATCCAATCATCCCCTACCTATGGAACTTATTTCTGACTTGGGATGGGAATGGAAGCAGATGTCTGTTCTCTACTTGCCTAACCCTTTTATTGCTGTGTGACTTGGACCTTGAGAGAAAGAAAGTGGGGGTACTGCAGACATCTTATGCCTATGGATGGAAAGAGTGACTTCTTGGAATAATAATAGCTAACATTTAAATTGCATTTTTTGTCAGGCACTGCAATAGCATTTATATTAACTTCTATAATCCTTGCAACAATTCTGAGTGGATACTATTTCTCCCATTTAATAGATATTATCTGCTCAGTGCTTATAGCAACACTATGAACTGGACAGTATCATTAATGGCTCCATTTCATTGATGAGGAGACTGAGTCACCAAGAGGTTTAATCACATGGCCAAATCTAGGCAGACCTAGGACTGGAATGCAGTCCTTTTAACGGTGGACTGGGACTCTCAACATTGGTGCTGTGTTACAAATGCTGGGCTCTCATGGTTCACCATTTTCATTTATAGTGGAGGACCTGGGTCATGGGGACAGGAAGTTACCCAAGGTTTGCAACTTGGAGCAGAGAGCCCCAGACCTCTTGCTGCCCAGTCTATGACACTTTTCCCAATGCACAGGACCCTCCTAGGTGACCAGCTGAGACTCTGGGGCCTAAAAAGTGAGGCAGAAAGGAATTTAGTAAATTATCTTCTCCTATCATCTTCTTCTGCAGGTGAGCAAATGGTATCTGCCTTTTGGGGGATGTTCAGCTCACCCATCTTCTCCTCAGTCCTCCTTTGGGAGGATGAGTAGCTTACAGTGACCATGCAGGAATTGGGAGGAGGGCAGGGGAGCTTTCCTCCGTTTAGGATACACTTATGCACAGACCCTCAGGATGAATCTTCAGACCCAAAGTAAATGTGCCTCCCCAGTTAGGGAACTTCCACCTAGTTTGACCCTGTCGGAATGGGACTGGGATATGGGGACCACTTGTGTGAGCCTGGGAAGCTAGAGGCCTGGAGGAGGCAGCCAGAAATATCTCAGACACTCTGCCCTAGGGACCAGACAGGAAGAAGAGGAGGAATGGGATGGGGGTGGGGGACAGGAGTCTTCATGAATACTATCCCAGGCCCTCTGCCAGCTTCTCTCCTTCCCTGAGACCAGACTTTGGCTGAAAGGGCCTGCAAGTTCCAGGTAGCAGACATGACAGTCCCCTCTTGGGGACAAGGGGGCTCTGCAGTGCTGGGTTCTTACTAGTAGCCTTAGTGGGAAGGGAGAAGGTATCTGACTGTTACCATCTCAGGGAACAGGAAGGGAGGCTTAGAGATGGGAGGGGGTTTTCTTGGTTATGAAGGAGGATGTGGGACTGGACTGAACCCTGTCCACTGACCCTAGGGCCTGCTCTCCAATTCAGCCCGGCTGCCACTCTTCACTGACACTGTGAGGCTTGAGGGACAGGGCTAGGGAGGGCTGACCACCCAGGGGGTCAGGGCTGCTGCACATTCCTAGGGCCCCAATTCCCTCCCAGCTGGCCTGTTCCAGACACCTAGGAACCAGCCACCACAAAGATGGAAGCCAGCCCTCCTGAGAGCAGGAGGCAGCAGAAGCTCAGACCCCTGGTTGAAGTTTGCTCTCTGCTTGATTTTCCCCCAGTCCAGCCTCCTTGAGTGGGTTGGGGCTCATGCACACACCCAGTGTCCAAGTTCAGCAGCCAGACAGTGGGGAGGGGTGACCCAAGCTGGGGGTTATGGTTCTGAGGCTGGGCTGAGGATCAGCTGTTTGGGCCCACCCCTGAGGCCCTTTCGGGTGCTGCCTGCAGCTGAGGAGAGTTTCCACCTCTCAGACGCAGAACATGCCTCTGGGATTTGGAGAGGACAAGGAACCATCCTGGCTGTGGGCAGCCTACAGAGTTCCCAGGCTCTGCCCGACCCCACACTAACCTCCTTTCCACTGTGCACCCCCGCACTGTGCGAGGCTGTGGGTAGGGACAAGGAAAGGAGTCTGCAGCAGACTCTGAGCCTTTCTAGAACACAGACTCGGCCTTGTTCATCTCTGTCCACATGATTGGCACACAGTAGGGGTCTGTTAAGTAGAATCCCAGGCCCTAACCTAAGGCAGTCCTCACCCAGTCTGTTTGGGAAGTCACAGCCCCTGTTCCAGGGGGACCCTCAGTCTGATGGGGGAGACATAGCCCTTGCCCTGGGAGACAGCCCCCACCCCACCTCCAGGCTGATGGAGAAGTTTCTTCATACAGGGAAGCCAGTAGCTTGCACTGTCTGAACCAGGAGTCAGGATTCTGTCCTGTGCTTTGATGCTGTACTGCACTGACTTGCAAGAGCTACCCATCCCCTCCAGGCAAGTTATTCATCTCAGACAGAGTTTGGATCTGATTTCAAAGGTTCTGTTCAGCTTGGACATCTGAGTTTGACAACAAACATGTTGTTTCTCCAGGAAGAGTAGTGACATCACAGAGGGCTTCCAAAAGCTTAGCTTTAGGTGGAATGGTTCCCAGGGGTTAGTGGCCTGAAGCCATC